>NW_026533206.1:492500-577500 GCF_028296485.1 Oppia nitens
ATGACTTTATATAATTTATACAGTAATTGTTATTACATTTTAATTATTAATTACAAATATATATATATATATATATATATAAAGCTTTGTTTAATCAATCAGTCAATCTATTAATTGTTTAAATGTGAGAATTTTATCATATATTATAACAACAACAAAATTAATAATAAAAAATATAAATAAATAAAAAAATAACTTTATATAAAATATTAAAATCTTGTTTAAATAAAAAAATTAATATATTATTTTTAGTTTGATATTTTACTGATATTTTATTTTATATTATGATATTAGATTCAGACAAAAAACAACTTTTTATGATAAATAAATTAAAATAATTATTTAATAAATTTTATTTTGTATTTTGTTTTATAGCATTTAAATATTTATTTATTTTTTAAAAATAATAAAAATCAAAATATGATTTTTTTGAAATTATTTTTAATATTATTATTTTCAATCAATATTATTGATATTAAACTAATTAATGCCAACAACAACAACAACAACAACAATACATATACTAATCCTATATCACATTCATCGGGTGATCCCTGGATGGTAGTCTATAAGGGCTACTATTATTTTATGTCGACCACCGATGACAATACGGTACGTATACGCAAATCGAGGACATTGGACGGCATTAGGTCGGCCCAGAGGCAAGTGGTTTACACACACCAGCTCAAGCATACGTGGGCACCGGAACTGCACCAGTGGAACGGTCGCTGGTATCTGTACTATGCGGCCGCCCGTACCGATGATATTAGTACACAGCGTCTACATGTAGCCGAAAGCGACGGGGATGACCCTATGGGTCCCTATCATTTCAAGGTAGTTTATATACTGTATGTGTATGTGTATGCGTATGTGTATGTGTATGTGTATGTGTATGTGTATGTGTATGTGTATGTGTATGTGTATGTGTATGTGTATGTGTATGTGTATGTGTATGTGTATGTGTATGTGTATGTGTATGTGTATGTGTATGTGTATGTGTATGTGTATGTGTATGTGTATGTGTATGTGTATGTGTATGTGTATGTGTATGTGTATGTGTATGTGTATGTGTATGTGTATGTGTATGTGTATGTGTATGTGTATGTGTATTAGTATTACCTGTAATTATTAAATTATATATTTGACTATTTGTACGTTTGCATTTTTAACAACAAAAATTAATTAATTAATTAATTATAGGCCGATCTAATTGGTAAAACAGATACTACATTACAAGTGGATGCCAGTTTCATACAGATCCATAATAAACTATATCTAATGGGTGCCTACGATGACCAAGGTAGACAACAATTGTTTATCAAACCAATGAGCAATCAGCGTAGAAGCCTACTGGCGAACGATCACTACTGTATCGGTTCCGACCCCTTTGAATCACCGACATTGGCAAAAACGGCCGGAACCTGTATTCAATGGGTCCGATCGTACGCATGTCTATTCGGCCGGTCATAACTGTATTTTTCGGTCACCCGATGGCCGTGAATGGTGGCTCCTGTATCACGGCAACGATCAGCCAACTGGCAATCAATGTACACAATTCGGGCAGACATGCCCTGTGCTCAGCAATTCCAATGGAAACCAGATGATGGACTACCAGATTTTGGTGAACCCCAACCCAATGATTTGCCACTACCGGCACCGGGAGGCGAGCATCAGCAGTAGTAGTAGTTTACACTAACAAAAATAAAATGTATAAAAATAAATAATAATAATTATGTTATTTTTTTGAATATTTTTTTTTGGTCACTGTTTTGTCTTTTAATTTTGTATTTTTTTTTTGGAAAAGCAGACAATCTATCAAAAATGTCCCCGAGCATATTTATGCCCTAAAATTTTATTAGATTGCACCAAGTAGAAAATTAAAAAATAAATATTTTTGAATAAGTAAATTGTTTTTAAATATTAATTAATTAATTAATAATTTTATTTATTTATTTTTAATTATAGTCCGATAACAACAACAACAATGATGGTAATGCTAATTGATTTTTTATTTATATAAAAAAAATAATTAATTTAATTAGAATAATAATAATAATAATCGAGAAAATAATAAATTATAATTATACATAAAATACTAGTTAAAAGCATATAAAATAAATTTTATTTGTAGAAAATTGTTTGATAATAATATTTTTTTATTTGAATTAATAATTAATAAAAATTAAGATAATAAAAAATTTTTGTTAACACATTTTAACTATTATTATTTAATAAGTAAATTATAATCAATTTAATAAAATAACAGGTTTTAAATAAATATATAATTATTTATTATTAGTAAAATTTATTTTTTTATTACAATTTAATTAACTATTAATTAATTATTACTATTACTACTATTGTTAGTTTACATGCATTAATACTGTATTTAAATAGTATTATATTATTAATTTAAGTTTATAAAATAAAATACAGATATTTTCCACTTATATATTATATATATATACAAATATACAGTATATTGTAGTAATACAGCTGTTTTTAAAAAATCATATTGATGACTTTATGTAATTTATACAGTAATTGTTATTAGATTTTAATTATTAATTTCAAATATATATATATAAAGTGTTGTTCAATAAATCTATTAATTATTTAAATGTGAGAATTTTATAGTATGTTATAACAAAAAAAACTTAATAATAATAATAATAATAATCAATAATCACTTTATATATACGATATATATATATTAAACTATTAGAAAACTTGTGTTTTGTTTTGTTTTTAAATAAAAAAAAAGTGAAAATTTAATTAATATATTATTTATTTATTTTTATTAAAAAATAATAATATTATTATACAGTAACAATTATTGAAATAAATATATAGATATAATATAATAACTTGTATTCAGTAATATTATAATATTATTTATTATATAATAAAAAAATACATTATAATAACTTTTTTCTATAATATATCGAAATAAAAATATTGAAACTATTGAAAAATGCAAAACATTTTTTTTGTAGTTTAAAATTTAAATATAATACTAATAATTTAATGAAAAATTATATTCAATTAACAACATAAAACTGTTTATCATAATTAATATTTTTTTTAAAAACAATTATTATTTTTTATATTAAATTGTATGGACTTTTTAAAAAATAAAAATAAATAATAATTAATACTAATTATTATAATATCAATATAATATATCCGTTAACTTAAACTTTTTATAGCTTTGTAATGAATATGTTTTTATAAATAAAACTCTATTAATATTATTATAAAAGTATTATAAAAATATAATGTAAGATATTTTCTAAAAAAATTGTTTAAAAATAGATAATATTATTTGTAATTTAAATCATAAGTAAACTAAATATAGTATAATTAGCAAATTATTATTATAATTACTAAACAATTTATAATAATTATATATTACTTATAATTAATGATATTAATACTAATAATAATAATAATAATAATAATAATAATAATAATAATAATAATAATAATAATAATAATAATAATAATAATAATAATAATAATAATAATAATAATAATAATAATAATAATAATAATAATAATAATAATAATAATAATAATAATAATAATAATAATAATAATAATAATAATAATAATAATAATAATAATAATAATAATAATAATAATAATAATAATAATAATAATGGTATCACTTGTAATATTTTCTAATAAATGTATAATTAAAAAAAATTGATTTTAAAATAAATATGTATCAATTTATTTCTTATGATTTTAATTACAATTAGTTAATTAATTTATATATTAAAAAAATATATAATTAATTAAAAAACACTAATAAATGTATAATTAATATTTTTATAATAATAATAATATCAATTTATTTCTTATGATTTTAATTACAATTAGTTAATTAATTTATATATTAAAAAAATATATAATTAATTAAAAAACACATTAATATTTTTAGTTTCGGCTAACAGTGCGTACAATCCATAATATTTGATGGGCTATCCTAACAAAATACGTTAATCTTTCAGTACATGTTTCTTCCGGTGGTGCCGAACCACTGGATAGCACACCAATTAGGACAGCCCTACCATTAATAAATTGTATGAGTGGACCACCAGAATCACCCTTTAATTTTGAATTTCAAACAACAACAACAAAAAATTAATTATAAATTATTTTCATACTTTTTTTTTGTATAATTTATTAGTTTATTATGATATATATATATAATATATAAAAACAAACAAAATATTTATTTACTTACTTTACAAGAGGCCGATCCCGTATATTCGGGATCTCTGACCGCAACAATACATTTTCCGTATTCATCGGTAGTATTAGACATTTGTCCTGAAATTCTTGTCCAACCCATTCTCAGCCGATCCTCATTTGGTTGACTATTATTTAAATGTCCAAAACCGGCAAACAATGCAAACTCTTGTCTAAAATTAGTTTGACTTTCTTTTGGCAAACAAATACTATTCATTGTTTGTGTTGTATACATGAATTGATTGTCCGATTGTTGTACTACTGGTGCTGTTGATAATGGGTTGTTGGTTGGGTGTGT
This sequence comes from Oppia nitens, assembly GCF_028296485.1. Classification (NCBI taxonomy): domain Eukaryota; kingdom Metazoa; phylum Arthropoda; class Arachnida; order Sarcoptiformes; family Oppiidae; genus Oppia; species Oppia nitens. The sequence goes on from NW_026533206.1 coordinate 497,056, forward strand.
GTGTATCGGTAGTTCCTCTTTCAGTTTAATCAATCCAATGTCGTCACGGCTATTATGTGAGTACTTGTATAAAGGATTTGCAAAATGTTTGTCCGATTCATATGATTTTCCTAAAACACGTTTATCATTGATTCCCGGATAGACAACAATACTATGGAGTTTGTAGTCTTTATACTCATTTTGGGTCATAAATCTGATTAAATATTTTCAATTAATAAACAATAGTAAGCTTATAAGCTATATATAAATTATAAAATTAATCAATTATAAGTATAAAAAAAATGATATTAAATTTAATTGTATTTTATTGTATTTTTTTCCAATAAAATAATATATTTTAAACATACAGTACATGTGCGGCAGTAATAATCCATTGTTTATTTAGTATAACTCCTGTTCCCGATAGAGTCACATAGCAATCATTAAAACAACTGAAAAAATATATAATTGTCAAGAAATATATATATATTAGAGTTGCTTTCAGGTGGTATAGGTGAGGGAGGGGGTAATACTTTAAAACAACTATAAAAAGATAACTTTAATGTAATATCAATTAAACCAAAATATAAATCACTCACTCACTCACTCACTCAACTAACTTACAGCCAACTATCATATTTTAGTTTTATTTTAATGTATGTAATCCATGGCCACTCTCCCGGTTCAGCCACCCGTCCGTACTGTACTTCACTCAACATAAGTGATGATCTGTTATACCATTTAAGACAATGTCCGACATCTTTAGTCAACAACAGTGACTGCCGTCCGATACCACACCTGTCGAGCGTTACGTTCGGATAGTCAACAATATCCGAGTGTTGGCCAGTCATCGACATAACAGACGATACTATGTATACTATGTGTACGTGTTTTAGACAAAAGTTTTATAATATAATTAAAATATATTATAATTATTATATATATATATTTAAGTGATATTTTATTTTTAAATATTTAACAAATAAAAAATATATAACTAAATATTAAAATTGAATGCAATCTACTATTGAGCTAATAATTATTAATTAATTAATAACAAAATATAATGTAATATACAGTAATTACCAATTATTATAATAATTTCTAAACAATACATTATAATTATTTATTAAATTTATTTAGTGATTTTAATAATAATAGTAATACTATTGATACACTTGTAATATTAATACTTAACACTTAAATACTATTTTTTAAAATTTTGCTAAATTGTTCAATAAATCAACTAATATTAATATTTTCTAATAATTTATTTTTATATATAAAATAGCAAATATTTTTTTCATTTAAATATATAATATCTTTCAATTTATTTTTTATGATTTAAATTACAAATAATTAAATATATATCTTAGAAATATAATATAATATGTAATGTTTTATATAATATTATATAAAAACTATAGTTTAAGTAATGATTGAAATAAATATACAGATATATTATAGCTTGTATTCAGTAATATTATAATATTATAATATAATAGTGATATATGAATAGCAATTAACTGATTACTAACACTAGAGTTATATGAGTATTAAAATATTATTTAAGATATTATGTTAAAAAATTGTTTAAAAAAATAGATTATATTATTTTTGTAATTTAAATCATACGTAAAAAATCATATATAAATATCTATCTAATAATATAATATCTATATAATATGATATCTAATAATACTATTAGTATTAGTAATAATATTAAATATATTTATAGTATTTAATAATATATTTATATAAATCTATAAATTAAATCAAATCACACTAATTGAATTAATATTTTTTTTATAAATAATATTATTTATAGTTGTTTGTGGAAAAGTATCAAATTAAACATAACTTTAAATTAAAAATATCATTCAAACTAAATGGTGTAATGTTTGCTATAATAATAATATTTATTTATTTATTTAAAAAATTTAATATTAAATAATTGAAATAATATTTTGAAATCAAGTTACAGTAAATAAAAAAACAAATTTTCTATGTTATTATTAAAACTTTTAACTAAATAAAAAAATATTTAAATTTAATACTGGAATAATTGTTTTGTTTTTAAAAAAAAAATATTATGAATTACTCACAAAATATGTTAACTAATTACTTATAATTATACAAAAATAGATTTTAATACAATTTTTATAGACTATTACTTATATTTATATATGATATCATTATTTAGATAACCAATGATATAATAATATTTATCTATTAAATAAAATAATTTAAAAAATTTTAATAGTTATTAGATTTAGATTTCAGTAATAATAATAATAAAGTATATAAAATATATATATTATATAATATCTGATAAAAAGGTATATAAAGGGCTTATAAATTGTGTTGTTTTTTAAATTTCATAATCACTTATAACTGTTTAGTTATAATTATTATTTTTTTTTAATTTTTTTATATTAAATATTTTTTTGTATAGTTAAATACTAAGTACTATAATTTAGTTAATAATTATTTAGCAAACAATCAAAACAACAACTATGTTGTCTATTATATTGATTTTGCTATTGTTTTATCCAATAATGATAGCAAATTGTTGGGAACAACAATCGGCACATTTGGACAGTCGTGTATTGGACAGAGCAAACAACCGGACGGAACTCTACGAAGATTTGTTATACTCTATGAGTATTGATCGGCATTTCAAGGATAGTATGGTTGGCTGTCAAGACCATAACATACAGACCTATGAAGGCATTGTTAAGTTTGTTTTGGCCAACACTACAGCTCATCTATATATACTCACCAATGCCTACGACATAACAGATTTGGTTCAATTAACATATCATGGATCCCAACAAAAACCGTCGACACTCTACACATTGGAGATTAAAAAGAGAAGTAAAAATTATTATTATTTTATAATCAAAATGTTTTTATTTGCAAAAAAAAATAATTATATATTTTTTATATTTATTTTTTAAAAATATTTTCAGATATACACTGCAAAGTAAGGATCAGTCCGGTTGACAAAAATCGGTTCAAACTAACCGCCCGATTGGATAACGTAAAGCTCGTCAACAACTATATGGTTTAATTAAATCTCTCTCTCTCTCTCTCTCTCTCTCTCTCTCTCTCTCTCTCTCTCTCTCTCTCTCTCTCTCTCTCTCTCTCTCTCTTTATCTCTAATTAATTAAATTAAATTAAATTTATATATTTATTTTTCAAGGATCTAATTGGACAGAAATCGGCGGCACTGAAGGCCGATATACTTTACAGTTCAGTGATAGACAATCCCGCGAATACCATACAAGAGGAGACCATTAAGCATACAATTCACAAATCATTCACAACACAACTTAGTTGTCAAAACTTTACGAAAATCATCAAAAATGACTACAAAAGTGATTATTCGGTTGAAATTGGATTCAAATTGTGGTTTTTTCCTATGGTTTAACGTTCAAAGACGTGATCTACTAATCGGACAACAAATCGACAATCAATTTAAAGGAGAAAGTATTATACAGACTGTGGATCAGACATATGAGATCAATAAAAAAATTACAGTCAATCCATATACGAGTGTCGAAGTGACAGCCGTTGTCCAAACGTTCAACAATATGAACAACTCATACCAACTGCCGATCTAATTGTTTCGGGCATCGGACCGAAATTGTTGGATCAACCGACCAATTAAAAGGTTTACAAATCTACGATATCCTATACCGCGCGACAACAAACTAAACGGACAGTCAATCTCGATTAAAATCGGCAAAAATACTATTTCGATACCCGTTTCGGATACTATTGTGGCCACTTTCGCTGTCCGTTCGTACACAACAGTTAGGGATATCAGTAAAACCACTACAACATCACCAACAACAACAACATCACCAACAACAACAACAACAACAACTATCAGCACCGACAGGACCACCACCACAACCAACAGCAATATACTAATGCCGACACAAAATAGCCAGGACCGGATAATTTATATAACTCAAGATAAAGCAACTAAAATGAAAGCAAGCCATACCTACACTAACTACTGGCCATATATTATAATGATAGGTATGGCAGTTGTTGTTATGGTAGCGATGCTTATCGGCGGCATTTTTTACCGATATCGTAGATATTACTATAATTTTTAAACATATATACGGTATATAATTATCTATTATTATTATTATTATTATTTAAATGTTATAAAATATATTTATAATATTTTATAGTACTTTACTATATTAATTGATTTCATTTCATATATATTTTATTAATTGATTATATATTATATACTGTTTTAATTAATTACATTTATTTTTTGTATTAGTTATATATATTATTTCAATTATAAAAATTTCAAATCAAATATATTTAGAAAATTTTATATATTTTATTAATTGATTATATATTATATACTGTATTAATTAATTTTTTTATATTACTATACATATACAGTATATTCTATATGTTATATTATAATATTTTTTTATAATGTATGTATGTATGTATGTATGTATGTATGTATGTATGTATGTATGTATGTATGTATGTATGTATGTATGTATGTATGTATGTGTGTGTGTGTGTGTGTGTGTGTATGTGGTCGATGACAACTACATTATATAAATGTTTTGTTTAATTACCGATAAATTTTTGTTTTGTAGGCCGAAGTCCAACTGCTTAAGACATGTTTGACATCACTTAAAGACAACGATATGAATGATTAACAAACACTCGAAAAAATAAGATGAAAATGAAAGTCAAAAAAAACAAATTTTTTTATAAATATTTTTTAGATATTAATCGACAGTTTTTTTTAAAAAAAAGAAGAAATCAATTGTTATAACAAAATTACAACAAAATAATAGGTAATTAATTATTCACACAATTAGGAGGTTATGTTATAAACAGGTTTCGGACTCTGAATTTTATAATCAATTTTTAAAAAATATATATATATATTTGAAAAACAAAACAAAAATAGAGTATAACTTATATATATATATTTGGGACCAAATTAGCAATTTTTTTAATATTTAGATAAATATGGAAACTATTATTTGTTTTGTGATTTTTTTTGTGTGTGTTTGGCTAACAATCGATGTTAAATTATTTAGATTTTTTTTTAGTTTTTATTTTTTTATTATTTGTTTTTTTTTGATGAATCAATTGATCCAAAATTTTTTGTTGGTTAACAACACTTGAGAAATCATTGACTTTTATCATATAGTGTATATATATATATATATATATATATATATATATATCAGTGTTAATTGGATTTTAGGGAGAGTCTAGTTAGGAGATCAAATCCCAAAATCTCTATATTAAGCGGGGGCGGGGGCGGGCGTCAAATGGCTTTCTTAACCTTGATATACTGTATATATATATACTCAACATAAGTGATGATCTGTTATACCATTGAAAACAATGTCCGACAGCTTTAGTCAAACAACAGTGACTGCCGTCCGATACCACACCTGTCGAGCGTTACGTTCGGATAGTCAACAATATCCGAGTGTTGGCCAGTCATCGACATAACAGCCGATACTATGTATACTATGTGTATGTGTTTTAGATAAAAGTTTTATAAAATTTATTATATTTAAAATACATTCAATATATATATATATATATATATATATATTATAATAATTAAATTATTAAAAAATTATTTATTTATTATTTTCTTAATTACATAATAAAAATGCTATAAAACTAAATAAAAATTATTTCTATAATTGAATTTTAATAAAAGCTAAATTAAATTATAATTAAACCAATTAAAATTATATAATTTTAGCATAATAAATAAATAATAATACAAAATAAATATAGTATAATTACCAATTAGTATAATAATTACTAAACAATACATAATAATTATTAATTACATATATTTAATGATTATAATAATACTAATGGTATCACTTGTAATATCTTTACTGAATTAAAATTTTTTAGTTTTATATATTGTTATTAAATATTAAATATTACATATATATATATATGATTTTTTACTTATGATTTAAATTACAAATAATATAATCTATTTTATAAAACTATTTTTTAACATAATATCTTAGATAATTAGATATAATATAAGCTATAATAATATTAATAGTGTCTTATTTATAAAAGCATACAACTTATTATAACAATATTATAATATAACTAAATACAAGTTATAATATATCTGTATATTTATTTCAATTGATACTTAATCTAGTTTTTTTTTAAAAATTAAAAATTGCAATCAAATTAATAATTTAAAAAAATAGGTATTAAGATATACTAATGTTTATATAATTAGTTAATTAATTTATATATTAAAAAAATATATAATTAATTAAAATACACATTTATTTTAGTTTCTGGTAACAGTGCGTACAATCCATGATATTTGATGGGCTATCCTAACAAAATACATTAGACTATCCGTTGTTAATCCCGTACACGACTGTCCCTTTAATGCATCAACTTTGACTTGTATACCAATTAGGACAGCCCTATCATTAATGTATTGTATGAGTGGACCACCAGAATCACCCTTTAATATATATATATATATATATATATTTACAAACAAACAAAAAATTAATTATAAATTATTTTCATACTTTTGGTATAATTTATTAGTATTAAACAAAAATTTATTATATATTATTAATCAGGGTGTTAAGCAAGATTTTAAGTGGGGGGAGGGGGGGATTGACTGGTGTGAAATTTACAAAATTCTCGAAAAATCTTGAGTAGAGGTATTTTGGCTTTAACCCCCTACCACCCCCCTTACTTAACCCTGATTATTATATATATATATATATATATATATATATATATAAACAAACAAACAAATATTTATTTACTTACTTTACAAAGAGCCGATCCCGTATATTCGGGATCTCTTAATCCAATAATACATTTTCCGTATTCATCGGTAGTATTAGACATTTGTCCTGAAATCCTTGTCCAACCCATTCTCAGCCGATCCTCATTTGGTTGACTGTTATTTAAAAGTCCAAAACCGGCAAACAATGCAAACTCTTGTCTAGTATTAGTTAGACTTTCTTTTGGCAAACAAATACTATTCATTGTTTGTGTTGTATACATGAATTGATTGTCCAATTGTTGTACTACTGGTGCTGTTGATAATGGGTTGTTGGTTGGGTGTGTGTGTATCGGTAGTTCCTCTTTCAGTTTAATCAATCCAATGTCGTCACCACTTTCATATGAATACTTGTATTTAGAATTTACAAAATGTTTGTCCGATTCATATGATTTTCCTAAAACCCGTTTATCATTGATTCCCGGATAGACAACAATACTATGGAGTTTGTAATCTTTATACTCATTTTGGGTCATAAATCTGATTAAATATTTTCAATTAATAAACAATAGTAAGCTATATATATTTAATGTATATAATGTATATAATGTTTATATATAGCTAATTAAAAACTTTATTATTCAATTATAAATATCAAAAAAATTGATATTAAATTTTGATTGAATTTTAGTGTATTTTTTCAATAAAATACTATATTTTAAACATACAGTACATGTGCGGCAGTAATAATCCATTGTTTATTTAGTATAACTCCTGTTCCCGATATACTTCTATAGCAATCATTAAAACAACTATATAAAAAAAAGATAACTATAATGTAATAACAATTAAACAAAAATATATAGGTGGGGGGAAGGGGTAGATTACAAAAATATAAAAAAATCTTGAGGTATAGGCTATAGGAGAGGTGGGTATGTGATGAAAAATTTTAATCCAAATTTGATTAAATACTCAATAAATAAACTTTTAAAGTGTTATAAATTGTTGTCAACTAATTGCTAACTTACAGCCAACTATCATATTTTAGTGTTACTACAATGAATGTAATCCATGGCCACTCTCCCGGTTCAGCCACCCGTCCGTACTGTACTTCACTCAACATAAGTGATGATCTGTTATACCATTTAAGACAATGTCCGACATCTTTAGTCAACAACAGTGACTGACGTCCGATACCACACCTGTCGAGCGTTACGTTCGGATAGTCAACAATATCCGAGTGTTGGCCAGTCATCCACACAACAGCCGATACTATGTATACTATGTGTATGTGTTTTAGACAAAAGTTTTATATTATAACTAAAATATATTATAATTATTAATATATATATATTTAAGTGACATTATATTATTTTCTTAAATATTTAAAAAAATATAAAATATTATATAATAAATAAATATAATTTAATGCAATCTACTATTGAGCTAATAATTAATTAATTAATTAATAACTAAATATAATGTAATGTAATTACCAATTATTATAATAATTTCTAAACAATACATTATAATTAATTATTACATTTATTTAATGATTTTAATAATACTAATGATACACTTAACACTGTTTAGTAAAATAATTAAAATTATAATTTTTTTTAAATTTGGTAAATTGTTCAACAAATCAACTAATATTATTATTTTCTAATAAAACATAAATTTTTATATATTAAATAGCAAATAATTTTCATATATTTATATAATATGTCTCAATTTATTTCTTATGATTTAAATTACAAATAATTAAATATATGTCTTAAAAATATAATATAATATATAATGTTTTATATAATATTATATAAAAACTATAGTTTAAGTAATGATTGAAATAAATATACAGATATATTATAGCTTGTATTCAGTAATATTATAATATTATAATATAATAGTGATATATGAATAGCAATTAACTGATTACTAACACTAGAGTTATATGAGTTATAAAGTATTAAAATATTATGTTAAAAAATTGTTTAAAAAAATTTTATTTTACAAAAAGATTGCCGTTTTTAACACAATTTGTAAAAAAAAGTAAATTCACTATTTTTTAAAATAAATTATTTATTTATATTTAATTTTAATAATAATAATAATTATTATTATAAAGTTATAATGAAAACAATGCAAATAGATATACAATCAATATTTATACAGTTTATATATATATATATATATATAWATAACAATAAAATTTATTAATAATAATTAGTTATTTAATTAATTAATAATATATTCATCTCTCTCTCTCTCTCTCTCTCTCTCTCTCTCTCTCTCTCTCTCTGTTAATTGGAATGATTTGTTTGTTTTATTAATTAATTAATTAAATAAAAAAATTATTTTTTTTTATAAAATCCGTGTTTCAATCCATCAAACAGTTTACTTATTTTTTGACGATACGTTTGCCCTAAAAAAAACAAAAAAAAAACAAAATTAAATCTAAAATCAAAAATTATTAAAAAAAAACAAAAAAAAATACTTTAATTATTGATGAATTATATGATGTATTATTTGTTGTATTATTAGTTGTATTATTATTATTATTATTATTATTCTGTTGTTTAAATGAATCGATAATATCTGTCTGTTTTGTTAGCTTATCGTTCATATTAGCCAAATGTTCGGACATTACTTCAAGTTGTTGTTCATAATTTTGGACATTTGTCGCTAATTCTTCGGCCAATTGATCCAATTGGTGTTGTTTTTCTATTAAATCCCTATTGAATTGTTTACGTTGTTTATCGCTAATCGACAATCGCTGCTGAAGTGCCAGACATTCTGTATGATAACTAACTGATTTGCTATCCGATTGATGCAAACTATCGACCAATTGACTGATTCGGTTCCGTAGATATGCAGTGACCACTGGTGGTGTGTCCTCATCATTGGCGGCGGCGGCGGCACCACAACCACTGCTGCCGACACCACCGCCGATACCCGTATTACTGTTGATACTGATCTTATCATCGTTGGAAACAGTGGGCGACTGTAGGGATGAACCGACGGCAAAGTCATTGCAACTCATTTCGATACTTTTCTGGCTTCCAGTCGTCGACGATAACGGTGTCGATGTCGATGAGGAGGACGACGTCGTCCGTAATAATGTCTGTGAAGGTTGTTGTTGTTGTTGTTGTGCTAACTGTTGTCCATCGCAACAGTCAACTATTGCAGCCGGTATTAGTTGCGATCGTTTTAGTTCCCGATCGGCTTTAACCTGAAGTAACTGATACTCAAGCATCCAGTGTTCGACCTTTTGTTCCGATTGCGATAATTTTGACTCACATATTGACAACTATTTCAATGATTGATTGGTAATTATTAAAAAAAAACAATAGTTAGAGAAGAATATTCTGTGTGTAGGTATAGTATGTGGTGACCGAACCGAACCACAACACAAACCTGTTTCAAAATGTTGTCCCGAATCTCGCCGCTGTTGCCAATAGTTTCCTCCAGACCTACGATCTTGAGTTCGAGTACTTTCTTATCAGTTTCGCTGTGAGATAAATGAAAGACAAACAAAATTAACCACAAATTTCTTCAGAGAGAGAGAGAGAGAGAGAGAGAAACAGAAATTGATTTACAGTTTATGAGACAAACGCTTTGATTCGTCCAATTCTTTTCCGATTATCCTTAGCTTTGTCTCCAACGAGTCTTTATCCGTATTTAGCGAATCGATAATCGATTGTTTCGATTCAAGAGATTCATTAACCGAACGGCTGTGGCCATCGCTTACTGTTTTCAATTGATCCAATTGTTTCTGCAATTGTTGAATCTGTTGAATATAATCCATTTCAATGCTATTCAATTGGATGTGTAGTCTTTCGTTTTCCTTTATTTTCATTTCCAGTTCGCCATTGATTACATCCAATACAAGACTACTACTACTACTACTACTGTTGTTTTGATGGTCACCACCACCACTGTTGTTGTCGTGACCATTGATTGTGCCGCCAGTGTTGGTCGTATTGTTGCCGCCGCCGTGCGCTGGCGTTGAATGATTGGACGATGATTGTTGGTGTTGTTTTGAACTCCTAGAGGACAACCACCTCTTGCCGCCGCTATTATGACTTACGGTCGACGACGACGACGAAGAGGCCAATGCCAGTTCGTCTTGAAGAACACCGACCCGTTTGGCTAACTGTTGGTTCCGAAAGTCAAGGCTTTCCATCTCCTGTTCCAATCGCCGGAGTGTCTGATCCTTGTCGTTGATCATTGATTTCTGATCCAAACATTTTTGTTGTTCATCCGTAAAGGCTGTCTTCAGTACATTGAGTTGTGCTCTTAACTGTTTGTTTGTTTGGTTGTTGTTGTTGTTGTTGTGGATGAAAATGTTTGGATAAAATTGATTACATAAACAAACAAAACAAAACCCAAACAAACGATACAAACCTTTGAGTATTTGGCTGCAAGTCTTTGATATTTATCCGGCAAATCATCCGACGAGTTGTCATCTGTAGTAACCGATGAAGACATCACTTGCGCGGTAGTTGTGGTGGTCGTCGTCGGCGCCAAACAAGTGGTAGATATAGACTATATGATATATAATCAGATCCAGAGGTTTATTATTATTATTAATATTATGACCAAATGTGTTGGTGATGTCAGCGATGATGACGGACCAGATTGTGTGACTGTTTTTAATGAATGAATGAATGAATGGTTTAATTGATTGATAGATCACTTGACAATCCCTTCCTCTTCTTCATAGACGACGACAACAACAACGATGACAACGAAAGGGGCGTCAAAATGGCATTGAATAACAAGTAGTAGTAGTAGTAGTAATAGTCTAATCAATTGATCCGTTCAGCTGAAGTACATATGATATCTTTGTATATATATATATATATATGATTATCACTGACACACCATCACTAAGATATTGGTGCTGAAGATAATCATCTGTTGATGAGAGAGAGAGAGAGAGAGAGAGAGAGAGAGAGATAATGACAACAACAACAATGGATATTATATTTAGAGGATATTATTATTATTATTATTATGTATTCATTGATTGATTGGTGTCTTCAGGTCTGATCTGATCCACAATCAAACCAAACAAAGAGGTTGTTGTTGTTGTTGTTGTTGTTTAGTATATAATAGTAATAATAATAATAATAACAATGTCTTCACACAACCAAACAAACAGTCAAACAGACAGTCAAACAGACTCTGTATATATGTATTACATAAACAATAATACTAACAATAATAACTGTTTCAATGAAAACAAAACCAAAACATAATTTGGATAATTTAAACAAATTTATTAATAGTTATGTCTTATAGGCTATCAGTTTAAGGCATTAATACCATTGCATATCATTGTATTGATATTTAAATGCATTATATAGTCGATGAATAGACAAAAAAAATACATTTTATCAACAATTGTTTGTTTTTTTAAATCAAAAATAATATTATAATTATTAGTATATTTTATTTGTATTTTATTTATTTATAGTAATAACACTCTTAAAATAAACAAAAAAAATACTAATTATAATATTAGTTTTGATTAAAAACTGATCCAATGTTTTGGTTTTGTTTTCACTGAAACAGTTTTAATAACTATAATAACAAACTGTTTCAATGACAATGAAAAAGCAAAACCAAAAAATATTTTTATAATTTAAACAAATTTTTATTTTGTATTATTATTATTTATTTATTATACTAAAATTGTATAATTTTAATTGATTTAGTTAAAAAACTTAATTTAGCTTTTATTAAAAATTCAATTAGAGAAATATTTTTTTTTAAATTTATTTTTATAGTATTTTTATTAAGTAATTAATAAAATAATAATAATTAAAATAATTGATTAATTTAATACCATTGCATATCATTGTATATTAATGTGTAAATGCATTATATAGTCAATTAATAGACAAAAAAATACATTTTATCAACAATTGTTTGTTTTTTTAAATCAAAACTAATATTATAATTATTAGTATATTTTATTTATTTATAGTAATAAAACTTTCAAAAATAATAAAAAAAATATAAATAATTTATTGATAATTTTTTTTATTATATAAAAACTATAGTTTAAATAACAAAATAAATATACAGATATAGTATAACTTATATTATTATAATATATAATAATAATCATATAATAGTGATATTTGAATGGCATTGAAATGATTACAACACTAGAGTTATATGAGTTTTTAGATAATATTATAATAATTGGTAATTATATTATATTTAGTTATTAATTAATTAATAATTATTAGCTCAATAGTAGATTGCATTCAATTTTAATATTTAGTTATATATTTTTTATTTGTTAAATATTTAAGAAAATAATAAAATGTCACTTAAATATATATATATATATATATATTAATAATTATAATATATTTTAATTATATAATAAAACTTTTGTCTAAAACACGTACACATAGTATACATAGTATCGGCTGTTGTGTGGATGACTGGCCAACACTCGGGTATTGTTGACTATCCGAACGTAACGCTCGACAGGTGTGGTATCGGACGGCAGTCACTGTTGTTGACTAAAACTGTCGGACATTGTCTTCATTGGTATAACAGATCATCACTTATGTTGACTGGAGTACAGTACGGACGGGTGACTGAACCGGGAGAGAGTGGCCATGGATTACATACATTGAACTAAAACATTAAAATATGATAATTGGCTGTAAGTTAACAATTAGTTGACAACAATTTATAACACTTTAAAAGTTTATTTATTGAGTATTTAATCAAATTTGGATTAAAAAATTTTCACCACATAATCCTCCCCCTCCCCCCATATAACGATTTTGATAGTTTTTGAATTTACCCCACACCCTAACCCTCTCCCACCTATACCACCCCCTGTATATATACAGATATTGTATATTACTTGAAAATATATATATATATATATATATATATATATATATTTGAAGTTGTTTTTCTAACTGCTATCTGAGTCTATCGGTAACGGGTGTTATACTAAACAAACAATGGATTATTATAGCCGCACATGTAGTGTACCGATGATTACGTGAATAATATGATTGTATTGAGATATATATATTTATATATATTAATGGTAGGGCTGTCCCAATTGGTGTACTATCCAGTACTCAACAACAGTGTACGGCATTAACATCGGATAGTTTAATGTCGGTTTGTTAGGACAGGCCATAAAATATAATACTGTTTTATCATAAACTAAATTTTATATACAATTAGTAAATACTTTAGTAATCTTTATTATTAATTTATAATAAAAAAAAATATTATAATATAACATAATATATAGAATATATATAACTAATATATATATATATAGTAATATAAAAAAATTAATTAATACAGTATATAATATATAATCAATTAATAAAATATATAAAATTTTCTAAATATATTTGATTTGAAATTTTTATAATTGAAATAATATATATAACTAATACAAAAAATAAATGTAATTAATTAAAACAGTATATAATATATAATCAATTAATAAAATATATATGAAATGAAATCAATTAATATAGTAAAGTACTATAAAATATTATAAATATTTTATAACATTTAAATAATAATAATAGATAATTATATACCGTATATATATGTTTAAAAATTATAGTAATATCTACGATATCGGTAAAAAATGCCGCCGATAAGCATCGCTACCATAACAACAACTGCCATACCTATCATTATAATAAATGGCCAGTTGTAGGTGTAGGTATGGTATGCGCTATCAGTTAGATAAATTATATCTTTATTGCTATCCCATCCATTTGGTGTCGGCACTAGTATATTACTGTTGGTTGTGGTGGTCCTGTCGGTAACGGTGGTGATAGTTCTTGTTGTTGTTGTTGGTGATGTTGTAGTGGTTTTACTGATATCCCTAACTGTTGTGTACGAGCGGACAGCGAAAGTGGCCACAATAGTATCCGAGACGGGTATCGAAATAGTATTTTTGCCGATTTTAATCGATAGGCTGTCGTTTAGTTTGTTGTCGCGGTATAGGATATCGTAGATTTGTAAACCTTTTAATTGGTCGGTTGATCCGAATTTCGGTCCGATGCCCGAAACAATTAGATCGGCAGTGTATGAGTTGTTCATATTGTTGAACGTTTGGACAACGGCTGTCACTTCGACACTCGTATATGGATTGACTGTAATTTTTTTATTGATCTCATATGTCTGATCCACAGTCTGTATAATACTTTCTCCTTTAAATTGATTGTCGATTTGTTGTCCGATTAGTAGATCACGTCTTTGAACGTTAAACACAGGATAAAACCAGAATCTGAATCCAATTTGAACCGAATAATCACTTTTGTAGTCATTTTTGATGATTTTCGTAAAGTTTTGACAACTAAGTTGTGTTGTGAATGATTTGTGAATTGTATGCTTAATGGTCTCCTCTTGTATGGTATTCGCGGGATTGTCTATCACTGAACTGTAAAGTATATCGGCCTTCAGTGCCGCCGATTTCTGTCCAATTAGATCCTTGAAAAATAAATATATAAATTTAATTTAATTTAATTAATTAGAGATAAAAGAGAGAGAGAGAGAGAGAGAGAGAGAGAGAGAGAGAGATATTTAATTAAACCATATAGTTGTTGACGAGCTTTACGTTGTCCAATCGGGCGGTTAGTTTGAACCGATTTTTGTCAACCGGACTGATCCTTACTTTGCAGTGTATATCTGAAAATATTTTTAAAAAATAAATATAAAAAATATATAATTATTTTTTTTTTTGAAAAAAACATTTTGATTATAAAATAATAATTATTTTTACTTCTCTTTTTAATCTCCAATGTGTAGAGTGTCGACGGTTTTTGTTGGGATCCATGATATGTTAATTGAACCAAATCTGTTATGTCGTAGGCATTGGTGAGTATATATAGATGAGCGGTAGTGTTGGCCAAAACAAACTTAACAATGCCTTCATAGGTCTGTATGTTATGGTCTTGACAGCCAACCATACTATCCTTGAAATGCCGATCAATACTCATAGAGTATAACAAATCTTCGTAGAGTTCCGTCCGGTTGTTTGCTCTGTCCAATACACGACTGTCCAAATGTGCCGATTGTTGTTCCCAACAATTTGCTATCATTATTGGATAAAACAATAGCAAAATCAATATAATAGACAACATAGTTGTTGTTTTGATTGTTTGCTAAATAATTATTAACTAAATTATAGTACTTAGTATTTAACTATACAAAAAAAAATTTAATATAAAAAAAATTTAAAAAAAAATTAATTATAACTAAACAGTTTTAAAGTATATAAAAACAACACAATTTATAAGCCCTTTATATACCTTTTTATCAGATATTATATAATATATATATTTTATATACTTTATTATTATTATTACTGAAATCTAAATCTAATAACTATTAAAATTTTTTAAATTATTTTATTTAATAGATAAATATTATTATATCATTGGTTATCTAAATAATGATATCATATATAAATATAAGTAATAGTCTATAAAAATTGTATTAAAATCTATTTTTGTATAATTATAAGTAATTAGTTAACATATTTTGTTAGTAATTCATAATATTTTTTTTAAAAAACAAAACAATTATTCCAGTATTAAATTTAAATATTTTTTTATTTAGTTAAAAGTTTTAATAATAACATAGAAAATTTGTTTTTTTATTTACTGTAACTTGATTTCAAAATATTATTTCAATTATTTAATATTAAATTTTTTAAATAAATAAATCAATATTATTATTATAGCAAACATTACACCATTTAGTTTGAATGATATTTTTAATTTAAAGTTATGTTTAATTTGATACTTTTCCACAAACAACTATAAATAATATTATTTATAAAAAAAATATTAATTCAATTAGTGTGATTTGATTTAAATTATAGATTTATATAAATATATTATTAGATACTATAAATATATTTAATATTATTACTAATACTAATAGTATTATTAGATATCATATTATATAGATATTATATTATTAGATAGATATTTATATATGATTTTTTACGTATGATTTAAATTACAAAAATAATATAATCTATTTTTTTAAACAATTTTTTAACATAATATCTTAAATAATATTTTAATACTCATATAACTCTAGTGTTAGTAATCAGTTAATTGCTATTCATATATCACTATTATATTATAATATTACTGAATACAAGCTATAATATATCTGTATATTTATTTCAATCATTACTTAAACTATAGTTTTTATATAATATTATATAAAACATTAAATATTATATTATATTTCTAAGATATATATTTAATTATTTGTAATTTAAATCATAAGAAATAAATTGAGACATATTATATAGATATATGAAAAAATATTTTCTATTTAATATATAAAAATTTATGTTTTATTAGAAAATAATAATATTAGTTGATTTGTTGAACAATTTACCAAATTTAAAAAAATTATAATTTTAATTATTTTACTAAACAGTGTTAAGTGTATCATTATTATTATTATTATTATTATTATTATTAAAATCAGTAAATAAGTGTAATAAATAATTATAATGTATTGTTTAGTAATTATTATAATAATTGGTAATTACATTATATTTAGTTATTATTTAATTAATTAATTATTAGCTCAATAGTAGATTGCATTAAATTATATTTATTTATTATATAATATTTTATATTTTTTTAAATATTTAAGAAAATAATATAATGTCACTTAAATATATATAAATATTAATAATTATAATATATTTTAATTATAATATAAAATTTTTGTCTAAAACACGTACACATAGTATACATAGTATCGGCTGTTGTGTGGATGACTGGCCAACACTCGGATATTGTTGACTATCCGAACGTAACGCTCGACAGGTGTGGTATCGGACGTCAGTCACTGTTGTTGACTAAAGATGTCGGACATTGTCTTAAATGGTATAACAGATCATCACTTATGTTGAGTGAAGTACAGTACGGACGGGTGGCTGAACCGGGAGAGTGGCCATGGATTACATACATTGAAGTAACACTAAAATATGATAGTTGGCTGTAAGTTAGCAATTAGTTGACAACAATTTATAACACTTTAAAAGTTTATTTATTGAGTATTTAATCAAATTTGGATTAAAATTTTTCATCACATACCCACCTCTCCTATAGCCTATACCTCAAGATTTTTTAAAATATTTTTGTAATCTACCCCTTCCCCCCACCTATATATTTTTGTTTAATTGTTATTACATTATAGTTATCTTTTTTTATATAGTTGTTTTAATGATTGCTATAGAAGTATATCGGGAACAGGAGTTATACTAAATAAACAATGGATTATTACTGCCGCACATGTACTGTATGTTTAAAATATATTATTTTATTGAAAAAAATACAATCAAAATTTAATATCAATTTTTTTGATATTTATAATTGAATAATAAAGTTTTATTAAGTATATTTATTAAGTTTATATAAGTAACTATATAAACATTATATACATTATATATATATATATAGCTTACTATTGTTTATTAATTGAAAATATTTAATCAGATTTATGATCAAAAATGAGTATAAAGACTACAAAATCGATAGTATTGTTGTCTATCCGGGAATCAATGATAAACGTGTTTTAGGAAAATCATATGAATCGGACAAACATTTTGTAAATCCTGTATACGAGTACTCACATAATACTGGTGACGACATTGGATTGATTAAACTGAAAGAGGAACTACCGATACCCACACCCAACAACCCATTATCAACAGCACCAGTAGTACAACAATCGGACAATCAATTCATGTATACAACACAAACAATGAATAGTATTTGTTTGCCAAAAGAAAGTCTAACTAATTTTAGACAAGAGTTTGCATTGTTTGCCGGTTTTGGACTTTTAAATAACAGTCAACCAAATGAGGATCGGCTGAGAATGGGTTGGACAAGGATTTCAGGACAAATGTCTAATACTACCGATGAATACGGAAAATGTATTATTGGATTAAGAGATCCCGAATATACGGGATCGGCTCTTTGTAAAGTAAGTAAATAAATATTTTTTTTTGTTTTTATATATATATATATATATATATATTAATAATCAGGGTCGTTAAGTAAGGGGTAGGGGGTTAAGGCCAAAATCCCTCCCCCCAAGATTTTTCGAGAATTTTGTAAATTTCACACCAGTCAATCCCCCCCTCCCCCCACTTAAAATCTTGCTTAACACCCTGATTAATAATATATAATAAATTTTTGTTTAATACTAATAAATTATACCAAAATTATGAAAATAAATTATAATTAATTTTTTGTTTGTTTGTTTGTAAATATATATATATATATATATATATTAAAGGGTGATTCTGGTGGTCCACTCATACAATACATTAATGATAGGGCTGTCCTAATTGGTATACAAGTCGAAGTTGATGCATTAAAGGGACAGTCGTGTACGGGATTAACAACGGATAGTCTAATGTATTTTGTTAGGATAGCCCATCAAATATCATGGATTGTACGCACTGTTAGCCGAAACTAAAAATATTAATGTGTTTTTTAATTAATTATATATTTTTTTAATATATAAATTAATTAACTAATTATATAAACATTAGTACAAACAATAACTATTTTTTTTGGTTTGTTGTTTGTATTGTTTGTTTATATTGTTAGTTATTTGACTAATAAATAATATAGATATATATATATATATACACACACAGTATATCAAGGTTAAGAAAGCCATTTGACGCCCGCCCCCCACGCCCCCGCTTAATATAGAGATTTTGGGATTTGATCTCCTAACTAGACTCTCCCTAAAATCCAATTAACCCTGATATATATATATATATATATATACAGTATATGATACAAATACAATATAATGTGTAGATTTTTAAAAAATAATAATATTTAATTAACTAAAAAATTAATTAATTAAATAAATAATTAGTAGTTTAGATTTATACAATAGATATTTAAGCATAATATTTGTTAAATATTAAAATACTATAAATTCAAATTGTTATTTATATGATATAATATATATATATATATATATATATATATATATATATTTAATTATTTGTAATTTAAATTATAAGAAATAAATTGATACATATTTATTTTAAAGTCATATAAATAAAAAAATAAAATAATTATTTTATATTTATTAATATATAAAACTAAATTATTATTAGAAAATATTTATTAAATTTGAATTGTTGAACAATTTACCAATTTTTAAAAAAAATTATTAATTAACTTTATAATATGTATATAATATCATATATTTAGATTTTTTATTTAAAAAAAAATTAACTTACAAACTGCTAAATAAGTTTAAATTATTATAAAATTTATTAAAAACATATGAATAGTATTAATAATAAATAAACAAACAAAAAATTTAATAAAAAGTAATATTTATTTATTTATTTTATTAATATAATTTAATAGGTATTTATAAATAGTATAACATTTTTTATAATAATAATTTTCTCCACAAAAAAATTATCTCAATTTTTTGTATTGTTTTTTTTAATTGTAAATATAATTTATATATTTAAATATATCAATATATATATATATATATATATAAATTTAAATAAAACTAATTTTTTTTATAAATAATATACAATTTTCAATTTGTTATTATAATAATAAAAAAAAATTTGTTTTTTGTTTTTTCAAAATAATAATTATATTTCTCTTTAATAATAATTTTTTGTTTAAATATATGTAATAATAATTAAATAAAAGTCAATGATTTCTTAAGTGTTGTTAACCAACAAAAAATTTTGGATCAATTGATTCATCAAAAAAAAACAAATAATAAAAAAAATAAAAACTAAAAAAAAATCTAAATAATTTAACATCGATTGTTAGCCAAACACACACAAAAAAATCACAAAACAAATAATAGTTTCCATATTTATCTAAATATTAAAAAAATTGCTAATTTGGTCCCAAATATATATATATAACTTATACTCTATTTGTTTTGTTTTTCAAATATATATATATTTTTAAAAAAAAAAATTGATTATAAAATTCAGAGTCCGAAACCTGTTTATAACATAACCTCCTAATTGTGTGA
Organism: Oppia nitens; assembly: GCF_028296485.1. Lineage (NCBI taxonomy): Eukaryota > Metazoa > Arthropoda > Arachnida > Sarcoptiformes > Oppiidae > Oppia > Oppia nitens. The sequence goes on from NW_026533206.1 coordinate 517,937, forward strand.
ATAATTAATTACCTATTATTTTGCTGTAATTTTGTTATAACAATTGATTTCCATTTTTTTTATTAAAAAACTGTCGATTAATATCTAAAAAATATTTATAAAAAAATTTGTTTTTTTTTTGACTTTCATTTTCATCTTATTTTTTCGAGTGTTTGTTAATCATTCATATCGTTGTCTTTAAGTGATGTCAAACATGTCTTAAGCAGTTGGACTTCGGCCTACAAAACAAAACATTTATCGATAATTAAACAAAAAACAAAACATTTATATAATGTAGTTGTCATCAACCACTTACACACACATACACATACATACAAACATACATACATACACACACACACATATACATACACACACATACATACATACATACACACATACATACATACATACATACACATATACATACACACACACATACATACATACATACACATACATACACATATACATACATACACACACACACACACATACATACATACACATACATACATACATACACATACATACATACACATACATACATACACATACATACATACATACATACATACATACATACATACATACATACATACATACATACATACATACATACATACATACATACATACATACATACATACATACATACATACATACACACACAACACAACACACACACACGCATCCAAATACCATACCTTGGAATGCTTGAGCTCGAGTTCGGCCAATTCGATTAAGTTCTTGCGAAAGGCGGCCACCCTTCGGGTCTTATAGTCTTGAAGCTCTAGTGGGCGGACAGACACACACACAACAAATAGTTAGCGTTAAAATTGTCGATAATTATTTAGGTTTATAGTGGGGGTTGGGGTGGGGCCTACTATACCCCTACACATACCTTGTTTTGCTAGCCTCGATATGTTGTCAAACTTTTCGCTGGCCTCTACTTGAGCCGATTCGGCTGCGGGAATATCTTTGTTACGGCCGCGAGCTTTCTCTAGATTACGGTTTGCAGTCTCGTAATTGGCTAAACATCTCAGTCGCCGATAGAGTAGATCCTTAATAGATATAAAAAACAAAATTATCGGTAAATTAAATCCATCGGTAAACAAATCAATTGATTACTTTGGCAGCCGAAGTGTCGCGCATATAATACCGAAGCAAATCAGATAGTTTTAGGTCTTCATCGGATGAAATACGTCCTTCAGTTTTGCGGGCCTTTTCCAGACAATCGGATACTTTACTATAGAATGTTTCCAAATCTGTTTGGTCAACAGTGGCCAACTGGATCAGCGCCGATGATATCTTAATATAGGTATCGGCAACATCTGGATTGATTGATTTGGTGGCAGAGATAGACAGAGAGAGAGAGAGAGAGAGATAGACAGAGAGAGAGAGAGAGATAGACAGAGAGAGAGAGAGAAAGAGAGAGAGAGAGAGAGAGAGAGAGAGATAGACAGAGAGAGAGAGAGAGAGACAGAGACAGAGAGAGAGAGAGAGATATTAATTACCGATAATTAATAAACAACAACAAAATGGTTTTAACCATTAAAAACGACATACTCTTATGCGATCGGGTCATCCGATCGGCTTTTCCGGTCGAATCTTTGATTAGATTGAAATATTCGGTTAAGAATTGTCGCTCTTTTTCGAAAAATTCGTCGACATCTTTCATTGTCGTACTCAACAGCATATCATCAGCTGATGATCTAATATTACTGAACAGTCCGACCAGTTTTTCCTTCTTGTTCTTTCCCCGAACACTCAACTATTTTTTTTATAAAAAAAAATGGACACAAAAGAGATTAGATTCACAGCTCTATTCTTCCACATCTAAAGACAACAACAACAACAACCAATACATACATCGCTATCGTATTCAAGAAATATACGAAAGTTTTGGTCGCCCCTAAACTTCGGATGAATGGCCAGCCGTTGTAGAAATACTTCATGCATTGCCACTGTCTTCTTAAATGTTGCCAAATATTCGGCCTCCAACTCCTGTTTCATCTTCTGAAACTCTTCCTTAGTCATCGTACCTTCGCCTTCGCCCAGCTTCTGGAGCTTTTCGCGTGAGGCATCAAAATCGGGTCGAGGAGGTGCCGGCGGTATCTATACATATAGACAGCAAACAACAAAATGGGAAACAATTAGTCAATTTGGTGGGCCATACATGTGATGGTATGGTATTGGATGGGGTAATCATACAATAAAACCGGCGTATAGTTCATTATCGACAAGACTCGTGTGCAGCCAAATAAACTCTTCGTGCTGTCGGACAACCGAAAACTCCGATGACTTAAACTCTGGTAGTTTGGTCTGTGCGGCCGGGAGACAAAAAATGGACGTCAATTAATAGGCCAATCAATCAATCAGTTTCGGGGGGGGGGAGTGATTACCCGCACGATTATAATCTTACCTTTGTATGTATTGTAAACTTTACCCGATCTCTTTCGCTCAGCGCATCGGATATGTCCACCACTAGCGGCGATTCATCCAAGTCTACGGTGTCTGAGCGTGTCTTTTCACGGCAATCGACAACCAATGAGTGGGAGAGAGAGAGAGAGAGAGAGAGAGACAGATTAGTGGATCAGTTTCGTCCAAATAGGTTTCAATCAATACCTTATTGTTGATGTCTGAGTTGGGCGACAACGATGGCGACTGTTGTTGTTGTTGTTGTCGGTGTTTGGCATTAGATTGTGTTGTCGGCGGCGGCGGCGATGACGTCGCCGACGATGACGCCGACGACGTGTTTTCGTTTCCGTCGTGAAGTGTTAGCATATTTCTTGCGTGTGCTGTGATTGTTGTCGTCGATCCCGATATCTATCTATCTATCTATCTATCGGGAGTTGTCGTCTCTCAATCAATGACAACGATAACGACAACAACGAGGACAAGGAGGAGGAGGAGGAGGTCAATGAAGTAGTGGTCGTTCAAAACAACCAATTGGTTATTCTTGTTGTTGTTGTGGCTGACGGGCGGCGACGGCGGCGGCAGTGGTCACACACACACACACACGTGTTGTTGTTGTCTGTATTGGACACTTGATTTTTACGGGCGGACAGTCGGTCAGGCCGGCAGACAATCGGGTGGACACGTTGTTTGTGTTGTTGTTATTATTGACAGGACATACACATTGGCGGCGGCGGCGGCGGTGGTGACAGCGGATCGGTTAGTGACCACTTGGCTGGAGATAATCGGCCGATCAATCGATCAATCAATCAGTTAATCAATTGTATGACTAATACAGTAATAATAATAATAACTATTATTATAATAGTGTTGTATTGTATAGTAATGTTAAATGACTTTACATTGCAATCCAATACAATGTGTTTTAAGCGTTTTAATTGTAGAGTCAATACATATTAATACATACAGTAGTGTTGTGTTTACTATGTTTTTGACTGCAATTTTGACTTAACATTACTGTTTGGTTGGCTTTCTATACATACATACAGTATATTACAGTAATATACAGTATATTAATATACTGTATATATAAATAACACACCCATTGATTATTATTATTGAAAATATTAATATACATAAAAAACAGTCAATTCATACCATACACTGATATACAGTATATATATTGGATTATTATGTACTGGATATATGATATGGCAGAAAATATATATATATATATAAAAAAAATTATTAATATATTTGATATTTTGATAATTTTTAATAATAAAAAAAATTATTACTCGTGTTATATAATGTGTTAAAAGTTTGTATAATTTATTTATATATTTAGTAAAAAATTTAGTAATAATTTAGTTTAGTTTGTTTTAATCTAATGTAAAAATTTGTTTTAAAAAATAATATTATAAAATAGTATTAATAATTAAAAAATTAAGTTTTTTTTAGAAATAAAAGTTTGTTTGCAATTATATTTTAAAAAAAAACATTTTAAATATATATATCTATATAATAAATACATTTTTAAATTTAATTTTTGATTATAACAATTACAGCAAGTGTTTGATTAATCACTTAAAAAAAATTTATTTTTATTTTCTATGTTTTTTTAGTTTTAATTTAATTTTATCATCATAATTTCATTAAATTTTCCATTTAAAAAAAAGTAATTTTTGAATTTTTAATGATATTTTTTTTATATATTGCTGTATTATAATTATTATGCAAAAAAAATATTTGATAAAATGTAACAAATTTTTGTTGTATAACTTTTTTTCTGGTGGAAAAAAATTAAGTTTTTTTTAAAATTTTATTTTAATTATTTTTTTTCTCTTAATTAAATTCATATAAATAAATAAATAATTTCATCGATAATAATATATATATATATATTTAGTGTCAATCACTGGACAACATTTGAAACAAACAAACAAACAAATAAAATAAATTAAATTTTTTATATTAAAATTAGATAATATTTAATCGTTTTATTTAATCGATTTAATTAAAAGATTAATATTTTGTTGTTTATATATATATATATATAATTTTTTTTATTGAATTTAAATATTCAAAAGTGATAGAGACTCTGGTGGTCATCAAATAAATAAATAAAAAATAAAACTTTAATAACAAAAAAAAATAATTTTTTTCCCAATATTTTTAGTATTATTATTATTATTAGTGACTTTCAAACTTAAGGTCGATATAAAAAAAAGATTAGTTAATAACTAAATAGTTATCTATATATATCTATTTGATGATAATTTTTTGATTTATTAGTTGATTCATAAAATATGATAATTAAAAAACAACAACAAATAAGTAAAAAAAAATAATAATTTATATTTGTTTATATGTGTACCTGATAAAATATTATTTAACAATATTTATTATTATTATTATTATTATTATCTAAACTTTTATCTCTATATTATGTTATATAAATAATATCCATTAATCTTCCTAAACATAAACTGGATTATAAAGTATTATATATATATATATATATAATACATATATTATATACTCATTCAACTGGTTGTCTCTATAAAATGAAATATATTTTTACTGTATATAATATAAATTATATATATATATATATATATATATATATATACAATATATTCACACACACACACATAAAATAAAATATATGATGAATAATATGATGTACAGCAACAATATAAAAGCAAAACAAAAAAAATTGTTTATATAATTATAATTAATAATCTGAGAGAAAATGGCTACTTATTAATACCAGAAAAAAAATTATTTTTTTATTAACATTATATATATATTAGAAAATATTAATAAATTTATTTATTTAGTTTTGAATTGTGTCTAAACATTGAATTTAATAACTGTTTTTTTTAATAACTTTGTTAATAAACTTGTTTATTATAATATATATATTTATTATACATACAGTATATATATATATCAGGGTTAAGTAGGGGGGGGGTAGGGGGGTAAGGCCAAAATACCCCCCCCTAAGATCGAGAAATTGGGATTTTACCCCCCCAGACTTTTTGACCAAATTGAAAAAATTGTCGCTTAAAAACGAGGAGAAATGACCCCCCCCCTAAAATTTCGGCGCCGAAGGCGCCGAAAATTTTTTTGAAATTTATAAAAATTTTAATTTTAGTTGATACTATTTTAGTAAGTGTTTTTATGTTTATAATATTTATAAAAATCTAATTATTGATTAAAAATAGTTAAAATAACGTTAAAAGTCATCAAAAAATAACATTATTTTAATTAAAATAAACTAAAAAATTAAAAATTACCTATTTGTTGAAAAGAGTAATCATATTACAATTTAAATATAAGTTTAAGAAGTTAATAAAACAATAAATACTTATGTTTTTATTAATAATTTTTAAATTTTAAATAAAAAATTTAAAAATATTTTCAATTTTGTACTTAATATAATTAAACTTTAACGAAATTTGAGTTAAATAAGTAGTATTCAGTCAGTATTTGTATAAAAATAAAAATATATAACAAACTATAAACATTAAGTATTGTTTAAAAAATTAATTATGTTAAAAGTTAAAAATTATTAAAATACTAAAAATAACTCATAGTGTATCATTAATGCTTTTATCAACTATTTTTAAATCTTAAATACATTATTTTATTTTTTTTTTGTTAAAATTTAAGTTTTTATTAATTTTAAAAAATTTTTTTAAAAAATATTTATTTTTTGTTAAAATTTAAATTTTTGTTAATTTTTAAGTTTTTTAAGTTTTTTTTTATATTTTTGGAAATTTTACCTATTTTCCCGGGAATTTATACGGGAACTTGTGGGAATTTTATTGAATTTACATGGGAATATTCGGGAACTTAAGGAATTTTTAGGGAATTTTCTCTTGACCCCCCCCCCTTGATTTTGGATTTTTGAAAAAATTGCCGTTTAAAAATGCAATAAAAATCTTACCCCACCCAATACCCCCCCCCCCAAGATTTTTTGAGAATTTTGTAAATTTTACCCCGGTCTACCCCCCCTAAAATCCAAAACCTTGCTTAACCCTGATATATATATACAGTAATATAATATATTAAGTTTAATATTACAACTATACTTATCAATCAACCAAACAAACTAACAAAAAAACAAATATATTATTTTGATTTTTTTTATAAATTAATTTAGTATTAATAGTTTGTTTTTTTAAACAAAAAATAATTGTTTTACTATAAATATTAAACTTTAAAATAATAATAATCTAAAAAATTTGAAAAATAATAATTTTTCCTCATATTTAATGATTGATAAATAATTATAATAATTATTAATTATTTTTGTTTGTTAAACACAACAAATTTTTCATACATATATTAATAATAATATTGATTTCAAAAAAACAAAATTAATAATAAACTATAAATTCAATGTGTATTTATGTATATATATATAAAGTTAAAATTAATAATAATTAAAAAAAATAATAATAATAAATCTAAACTTATGTAAAGGGGTTAAACAAAATTTTTTTGAACCATAATTTATTTTCCATATAATATCCCTATAATATAATAATAATAATATATTAAAGTAAAAAAGCCAACACATAATTTGTCATAAAAAACTATATTTTTTATTAATATTTTTGGTGGAAAATATTCAACCAAATAATTATTTTTAAAAAATAAAATATTAATAATTTTTTTAAATACTTTAAAAACATATCACTCATTCACTAACTCCTTATATTTAGTTTAACAACAATTTTATCTTTAAGTAATTTATATTCAAAAATATTTGTATAATATTTGTTTATTTRTATATATATATATATATATATATATATATATACTGTATATATATAATATTTATTACATTATTATTATTATTTATTATTGATTTTTTTCATTGTTGATATATATGGTAATGGAAATATATATATATATATATATTTGCAATTTTGAAACAAACATAACTTATATGGTAAGGAAACAAAAATTATTATTTATTATTATTATTATTTATCAATTTATATACCGTATATATATATATATATATATATACAGTAATATACTGTATACACACAACAAAAAAACTTTAAAACTGTACTTTACTTTACAGTAATATAGTTAATAGTTAAGTATATTTTTGTAATTTTTTTTTTGAAATACATATTGAGAAAACATTTTTGTTGTTTTTTTTTAAAAATAAATAAAAATAAAATCAATTACTAGTATATTGTAAATACAAAAAATATCATTCAATATACATTAGTGATGAGTATATGATTTTATTTTATTGTATTTTGTTTAATGATTAGACACAAAAAAAATAAATAAAATAAAAACATGAATTTACATATATTTTTTACACGAAATAAATTATATATTTTCTCAACAATTATTATTATATTTATTGTTATATATATATATATATATATATATATATGTATATATATATATATACTGTACAATATATAACCAGTAAAATAACAATTACTAAACACAAAAAAATATTAAAAATAAAATAATAATTTTCATTAAATACATTATATTTTCTTTGTTTTATTTATTTATTTATTTTTTGAAAAAAATATAAATTATAATTATAATAATAATTATAATTGTAGTTAGAAATTATTTCTCACATTTATAAATTTACATTTTATTATTAAAGGTTAAAAATATATAAATAATATAAATAATTGTTATATAAAATAAAATTAAATAAATAATAAAAGTTAAATACATGGGTTAAAAGTTTTTATTTCACAATAATTATAATACAAGCTATAAAAATATTTTATATAAAAAAAATCATTTAATTTTATATATTATTATTATTATTATTATTATTATTATTATTACATCAACTATTTACAGGTACACACAATTTAAACTTTATAATAATTATAACTTATATATAATTATAATATATAATAGCATTTATATACTGTATATATATATATAAGTGTATACAGTGTTAATATCTATTAATATATATTATTTCATTGTTATTATTTAAATTATTATATAATCTCTCTCACTGTATATATTAATATACATATATATATATATATATATATAATTCACAAAAAATATTAACAAACAAAAATATTTCTCATGTAAATTAATCTAGTATATTTTATTTTTATTTTTTTGTATTATGATATATATTAAAATAATTGAATTTTTTATAACCAGGAAAAATATTTGTGTACCAAATATATATATAATATATACTGTATTATTAAAACAAGTTTGTGGTATAGTTTTCATTAATAATTTATCTATTTATAATATAGTCATTTATGTGTATGTATGTGTGTGTATGTGTACGTATGTATGTATGTATGTATGTGTGTATGTGTGTGTGTGTGTGTGTGTGTGTAGGTATGGCCAACAAAAAAAACAAACTACTATTATATATATATATATATTACATGAGAGAAACAACTTTGATATTGAATTTTAAATATCAAAAACAAAACTAAAATATATTATTATTATTAATGTTTAAATGTTAATATTATTACAGCATTACTACAGTATTATAATAATAATAATAATTATTATTAGTATTATTATTATTATTATTATTATTAGCAATGAAGTCATTTAACAAAAATGTTTTTTTTTTGTTGGTTATGTTTTAAGCAATTCATTGTTGAATAAAACAATTTGCACTTTTGCATGCATACATACACACACATACACACACATACACACACACACACACACAACACACACACACACACACACACACACACACACATACATACCGTACATAATATAATATATACAGCAAAATAACTAAACAAAATAAGATTTAAAAAAAAAATGCACAAAAAATAAATAAATAATAAGTTATTATTCAACACAATAGGGGAGAGAGAGAGATAGGAAAATACAAAACAAAAATTATTATTATTATTATGATTAGTATTAGTACAGTATTATTATTATTAATAAATTATTAATATTTGTTTGTTGTTTATTTATCTCTCTCTCTCTCTCTCTCTCTCTCTCTCTCTCTCTCTCTCTCTCACTCTCTCTCTATCTATCATATCTGATAAAACTTTTTGGTTTTAGTCCATAAGCTTAACATTAGGTGCTGCCAATCGGGGACATCCCCTATATCGGCAATCATATAATAATAAGCATTTTGTTTTGGCAACAGTCTAACTGCTCGACCATCAGCACCGGTACCTACGGCTAGCTGAGGACTGTTAGATTCATAATTGATGTCCGATTGATATAACCATTGTCTTAATTTTTTATGATCGTATAGATACTTAAAATTCAATGGATAATGATTGATGTTAAGATAGGCGGCAACTATGCCCGTAATGTACAGATCATCTATGGGTAGGACTGGTCGGATTTGATGCGCGGCTTCGTATATATCGTACACTATATCGGTGGTCAGGAAATAGGCTACACCTGAACAATAGGCCGGAAACGTACGATAGGGATACTCCTGATAGGTTAGCGACCATTTACCCGAACGTTTAGGTTGGGTACCCGTCGGGAATAGTGAACAGGCGATTATATTTCTCGGTAAATGATTGTCTATAAGATTATTATTAGCACTGTTAGCTGATGATGAGGAGGTTGGGCTGGATGTATAAAACGTATCGATGAGTACCTGAACGGAACGGTAGATATCAATAAAGGAGTCGTCATCCGATTTCATTATGAATTTTGTTTGATTACAATATCTAAGTATCCATTTATAGCCAGTCAAGTGTTTCAGTGTTAGATTTCTATAGGTATCCAAAAAATTGCCGACAACTATATCGTTATGCTCTCTGAGCTCATTGTCCAACAATTTTTTGTCGGTTGTGTCGACACCATTAGCTACGGTGTTATTATTGTTGATAGCATTGTCACTGTGCTTGGTTGGGGGGCTCACACCTAATATGAATACCAGCAGCACTTTGTTACCGTTTACATCCCTGACTGAACCCCAGGTCCGCCTAATTATCTGGCGTTTGGCAAAGTTTTTCGGCGATGAATGAACTAATGTCACCAAAAACGGCTGTTCACTTAGCAATGATGATGATGTTGTTGATGATGGTAGAGATGATGGTCGATGATGATGATGACCACACAAATGGGAACCATTGTGTATAAACTTAAAATCTAATATATCTAATAGTCTATTATCGGGTACTGATGACCGCCATTCCGAGGCCAATAGTCCCGTTGAGTTACGTTTCAAATGAAATCGTGGTTTAAAATCGGGTAAACGATAATCATTGGTTAAAATTGTATTAAATTCATTGTTATTGATATTATTATTATCGGTAAACTGTCTAATAGTACGGCCAGTGCTACCGCCGACAATGCCTGGACGGGTAGGGCCGATGCCTAGGGCCTCGTTGGCCGCACCGTTGTTGTTGTTGTTGACACCACAATTTAAGCATATGATGGTGTCGTCGGTAAGCACCGATAGCAGTAGAAACACTGTCAAAATGATGGCCAGACACGTAACAGTTAGATAGCGCAACCATCTGCGAGACCATCTCATCGCATATCAAATTTTTTCCAGAGAGCACTGGGATGTGGTATTTATTGGTGATGGTGTTTATACAACTAAAATGTGTATGTTTTGGGCAATATTGGTAAATATTGCGGCACTGGTAGGCAAATGACAGGCAATGCAATCAAAAATTGCATACCGATTCCTAGCAAAAAGTTTTTGTTTAAAAAAAAATATTTAACTTTATATTTTTAAAATACTAAATAAAAACTATTTTTCATTATATACTACACTATATACATATACTGTATATATATATAGTATAGATAAATGATTGAAAAAAAAGTTGATCACCAAAAAATATTAGATGTTTTTCAACTAAAATAGGAAAAAAAATTTCAACTAAAAACTTGTTGGGACTTTAAAAACAAAATCTTTAAACTTTTTTTACAGTAAAAAAACGTTTTTTTATATATATATATTTTATTTGCAACACTCACTCACTCACTCTCAAGTAGTATAGTATCATCTCATTTATTTGGGAAAACTTATGAAAACTTTTTTAAAAAAAAGTTATATACAGTATATATATATATATATATATATACTAAAGGTATAGCGTTTTTCTGTAGGAGATACATACATAAGCGCACCGGTGGTGATAGTGGTGGTGATACGCGCACTGGTATTGTTAATAAACTATAATACAGTAGAGAGAGAGAGAGAGAGAAACATGTTGTCTGTACGGTTCAAAATGTTATATAAGCCCTCACCTGTGGCGCAACTCTCTCTCTCTCTCTCTCTCTCTCTCTCTCTCTCTCTCTCTCTCTAATTGCCAATCATTGACTAACTGTGTGGTGTGTGTGAGTGTTTGAGAGAGAGCTAGTGAGTGAAAAAGCTTACTTTAATAGTGAAAAAAAACTTGTAGTCAGTTGGGGTACGTTTACCTTTTGCCTACCTATCCCAACAACAACAACACCAACAGCACATGCATTTCATATGAGATATATATATATATACCGGTACTGACAGAGAGAGCCAGAGAGCAACAGTGAGAGAGAGAGAGAGAGAGAGAGATTAAAGAGAGACAGACCTATAATTTTGGCAAAACTGTTCAAAAGTGGTGCACACTATTTGAATGTCCTTTAGGGCGAAAAACATTTATATATACTGTATATAAYATATATATATATATATATATATATCTAAAACTGATTGCTGAGGCTGTCATATATCTACCATTCCTCCTCAGCAATATATATATATATATATATATATAGTTGTATACATGTGCATAAGTCAACTATTATTTTATATATACTTTATATTATATAATATATATCATCTAAAAATGATTATAATTTTTTTTTGTTTAAAATTCTTATTTTTAAATTTTTTTTATAAATTTTATTTTATGTCTTTCACTACTTGAAGAGCTCAGACACCACACACACATACACACATACATACATACATACATACATACATACATACATACATACATACATACATACATACATACATACATACATACATACATACATACATACATACATACATACATACACACACACACACATACATACATACATATACACACTTACATAACAATAACAAAAAACAATTTAATTTTTAGATTTAAATAATAATAATATAAAAATATCATTACATATGAATAAAAAAAATACAGTGAAAAACCACTTTTACTATCATTTAAATATATATATAATATTAAAAATTATATATTAATAATAAAAACACAATTTCTTAATGTTGTTTATCACTGCATATATACAGTATATATATATTATATATAATATCATTAAGTATTATATTATATGATATGTGTGTGAATAAGTCTATATATTATATACAGTATATATATCTTATGTAAAAATTTAATGATGAAAAAAATTAATAATAATAAATTGCATTAATTTTTATAATAATAATAATGTTTTTTAATGGTTGTGAAAACACTAAAATTTCATTATTATTATTATTATTATTAATATAATACATGATAGAAATTATTATTATTTGTATGATATTATTAGTTTTGTTTGGATGCGTGAGAATCATAATAAAAATAAAATAAAAAAAAAGTTTTTTAAACTTTAACTAAAAAAATTATAAACTAAACTAAACTTTATAATAACATATACACAAAAAAAATAATATAATAATCTTATCTACAAATACAGTATATATATATATAATAACAATACAAATGTTTTTTAACTACTAAACCCCATTTGGTCCGCGATTTTTGACTTTTATTTATTTATTTTTAAAATATTTTAAAATACCGGCGCTTGAGATCAAAAAAAAAATAAAAGTTGGAAACTCCTAATATATTTCAAACACAAACAAACACATTAAACATACTAATGGTTTTCATGTATATATATATAGTATATACTGTATATTTCGGGGGTACCAACAAAAAAATGCTTTCAATTGCATTAAGAGAGAGAGAGAGAGAGAGAGAGAGAGAGAGAGAGAGAGAGAAAGTCATGAAAAAAGTCATTATTATTAATACTACTGTATTATTATTATTTGGATTATTATTATTTTATTTTTTATTATTTCTAATACTGTATATATCAAAGAGTTATATATATATATATATATATATATGTTGTTTAACAAAAATTTTATAGTTAATTGTCGACTAAATAATATAATCACAAACACACACACAATGTTTGCGATCAACAACTAAAAAAAAAATCATCAATTATTTATAGTTAAAATTATTTTATTTTATTTAATGATTATACTGTACTCATGTTTTAAAACTATTAAATCCAAATGATTTTTATTACTATTTAATTATTATTTTATTTTTATTATCATCGGTTTACCCTTTTTTTTATTATTATTATTAATATGAAAACGGATCTACACTCTACATGTATATCCATCCCCACTTAGATACCTAAGCTATTAGACACTATTGAAAAAAACACACACACATACACACATACATACACACACATACACACACATACACACACATACACACACATACACACACATACACACACATACACACACAAACACACACATACACACACACACATACACACACACACATACACACACATACACACACACATACACACACATACACACACATACACACACATACACACACACACACACATACACACACATACACACACATACACACACATACACACACATACACACACATACACACACACACACACACATACAAAAAGTCAACGTTCCATCTAAATAGGATGGGAATGGGATCTGACTAGGAATGGGATCCTAGGATAAGGATATTACTCATCCTAGCATAAAACCAAAATGATTGATAACATTAGCTTTATATATATATATATATATATATATATATATATATATATATATATATATATATATATATATATATATATATATATATATATATATATACAGTATTTAATACTAGTAGGTAGACATCAATTATAAATTATTTGTTGTTTTTTGGTTTTATTTATTTTCTATATTGTAGATTACCTATTGTTAGTTAAGGTTGTTAATTAAGATACCTGTGTGTGTGCACATATAGCATATACCTATCCATTATAAGGAACGGGATGTGGGTTTGGGAGATACTGATCAACCATTTGGAAAGGGTTGTTTCAATAGGGAAACGTATGCTATGATAGTGTGTGTGTGTGTGTGTCTGTGTCTGTGTGGATGAATGATAAGACTATATTTATATATAAAACTACATAACCTCTAAAAATACTTTTCCCTTATTTATAATATTGTATTATTAATGATAATAATGTGTGTGTTGTCTGAGTGAGTGAGTGAGTGAGAGATTGAAAAAAATGTTATTACATTCATAAAAGTTACACAAATAAAATAAAAATATTATTAATATATTATATATACTGTATATACCTGTATAAGGAAATAGTTATTTTCTAATTAAAACACAACACAACAAACACAGCAGTTATGTATTGTATATATAATATAATAATAATATTATATAATATTATATATAATCTCGAGTATGTATATTAAGCGCTCAATCAATCATTTATTATTAGATATTAGTATATAACTAAATATAACTTATTTTTTGTTGTTGTTGTTGCGGGCAATCAAAACATCAATTTTTTTAAATCATCAAAAAAATACTGAATGTTATATTTTTATACATATATATATATATAAAAGTTTATATAATATTATCCGTGAAATCATTTATTTTCTCTCCCTTTCTCTCTCTCTCTCTCTCTCTCTCTCTCTCTCTCTCTCTCTCTCTCTCTCTCTCTCTGACTATTTCTAGGAAAGACTTATATATTTTTTTAAGGTTTAATCTTATCTTTCATTGGAAGAGAGAGAGAGAGAGAGAGAGAGAGAGAGAGAGAGAGAGAGAGAGAGAGAGAGAGAGAGAGAGATAGTTATGTGTGTTATATTCAACTATAATATAATATAATGTAATGCAAGTGCTTCTCCTAACTAACTAACTATCTCTCACCACTAGAAAAGTGGTTTTATATACAGTATATAGACTGTATATATGTATTAAGTTAAGCACCAAAAAAATATATGTGAAATAGGATTAAAAAACAACAACAACTTCTTTTGATAAACAGCTCTCTCTCTCTCTCTCTCTCTCTCTCTCTCTCTCTCTCTCTCTCTGCTCACTCACTCACTCACTCACTCACCGATTAAAAAAAAGTCATAAATTATATCAAATAAGGTACTCACACATACCATATATACTGTATATATATTATATATAAGGAATTAATATTATATTATATTAAGTACTGTAGTGTTTATATCAGGTCTGGCTTTTCCAGAGAGAGAGAGAGAGAGAGAGAGAGAGAGAGAGAGAGAGAGAGAGAGAGAGAGAGAGAGAGAGAGACCATCAAAATGTCAAATATTTTTATTTTATTTTTTTTATTATTTGCGAGACATATATACACACCTCATACTAGAGATAAGTATTAGATAAAAATAAAAATATTATATATATATATATATATAGTATATATGATTTTTTTTTTTAAAACACATAAGGAGTCTATGATTGAGAGCTAGAATTCCTGAGTGACGGTTCACTCACTCATTCAGCTGAGAGAGAGAGAGAGAGTGAACTGTAAGTCCTATCCATCTATTTATCCTAACTATCACTTGCTCTCTCTCTCTCTCTCTCTCTCTCTCTCTCTCTCTCTCTCTCTCTAATGCATTACCCCATCTAAAAGTACAGTATATATATACTATATATATCTATATTGAAAGTCTACATATATTATCTCATATCTACATATCTATAGTATTATGTGTGTATGTGTTAGTTATTATTATTAGTCGTGTCAATCAAAAAATAACTTTATTTTATTTTTTTGAATTTTTTTTATATTGGTTGTTATATATATAATATGTATGTATAATAATTTACTATCTATATATTGCTGCTGATTTTATATACAATATATATATATATATACCATATATATATGTATTATTTTGAAACATGAATTTACAATTAGCTAACTTTTTTTTAACAAAAAAAAACTATATATATATATATATATACAGTACTGTATATATTCAGGTATAAGCCCTTTTGAGTAATATTATATAATACAGTATATATATATATAATATGCTTATTTGATTAGCAATTTTCATACCCAAAAAAAATCAATGTCAAGATTATATCATAAAAAATACAACAACAAAAAAATAAAATTATTTATTTTTTCTATTATGCAACAAAATTCCTTAAATTTAAATTTTTGTATTTTTTTTGGTTACTTTAAAAAATATATAATAAAATATCTAATCATTTGTTATCAACAAAAAAAATATATATATACAGGTGCACACACACACACGCACCTGTATGTACCTTAATTATAATGCTTATTATTATTATTAGTACAGTAACTAACCTAGCATAACATAACATAACGTTTTTTTAACAAAAATTATTATTATTATTATATATAACTTAATTATTAGCAAAACAACAAATACTAAATAATATTATTATAATAACAAACAAACAAACAAACAAAAATCACAATTTTTTTATACAATTAATATAACACAACAACAACAACAAAAAATAGTTAAACACATTATATTTAATGAGTTAAACACAACAGCAAACAATTTATTTATGTTTTTAATTTTAAAAAAATAATAATAAATGTTTAGTTAGTTTTTTTTTCAATACACAAAACCTTCAAAAAAATTTTTTTAGTTAATTTATTTAATTTATCGCTTCATTAAAGGCATGCATTCAACTATTTTTTAAACAAAAAAAATGTGAACAACATTTTGACTGATTGTTAATTATATATATATATATATATATATAGAGAGAGAGAGAGAGAGAGAAACTGTTTTTTAAATAAATAAATTAAAAGTCTATTAGTATGTGTGCTGTGTGTGTGTGTGTGTGTGTGTGTGTGTGTGTGTGTATGTATGTGTGTATCTATATGTATGTGTGTATCTATATGTATGTGTGTATCTATATGTATGTGTGTATCTATATGTATGTATGTGTGTGTGTGTGTATTAACCCTTTTCCTACTGTATTTTATTTATTTATTTTTTAATTTATTAATGAAAAGATCAATTTAAACCATAAAAACTAATAATAATAAATAATAATAATAATTAATCAACTTTTGTATAGTATATATATATATACAGTATATATATTGTGTAATAAATGTTAGGGAAATAACTAAACTAAACTAACTTATCATTGAATATTTGAAAAATAAATTATTATTATATATTTATATGTATATAAAGTTATATTCATTTATCTATATATTAATAATACTGTATATGATATAAATGTATAGCTGTTTTGACATCTCTCTCTCTCTCTCTCTCTCTCTCTCTCTCTCTCTCTCTCTCTTTATTAATAAATATATAATATATCGTGTTTTCAATTATCAGAAAAGCATTATTAATAACCATAATAATAATAATAATAATAATAATAATAATAATAAATGGCAGGGTCAATTGATGCCAATAATGTTATCGATTCATATTTATCATTTTAAATTATCAAAACAGGGTATACTGTATTGATATATATAAAGTTTATATTATATATATATATACATATATACAATATATACTCATTACTGTATATAACTAACTACTAAAGTTTTTCAATGGGGGTATAACTTATAATAAAATAGTTTAGTAATTTACTGATCAATTGATGCGATAACACACACACACACACACACACTCACTCACACACACACACACACACAATATATCTTGTTTTATATCAGTTATATATATATATATATATATATATATATATATATATATATATATATATATTATTACTTGTATTGTATGTGAATTTTAGTTTAAACAATTTTCACATTGCGATTGTGATGCGCTTATGTATGTGTCTATGTGTTTAACCATGTGTTTAGCCAATATAACTACTATTACTACTACTACTACTACTACTACTACCTGTAACTTACGAGAAGGTATGTAAAAATCATTTATATCATTTGATGGGGTTTTTTATAATAACAAAAAATATATATAATGGATTTATATGGGAGGGGTGGGGTATGTGTGTGTGAAAGGGGGTGTCTGAAACATTTTTTTATGTGAATATAAAAAATAAATAAAATTGTTGTTTGGTTTTTAATGAATTTGTCTCTCTCTATATATACTGGTATAATATAATATGTGTATATCATTGACACTTTAATAAGTAAAATAATAACAAAAAAAATTAAAAAAGGTATCTCTCTTTATCTACCCGTCCCTATCATGATTGTCATACCCTATAGGATAATGCCTTATATATATATATATATACAGTATTTGATATCAACATAGATATCATAATCAGACAAAACCATTGCTCCCTGTTTTTTGTGTTGTTGTTGTTGTTGTATAGTATAGTATATTAGTATATTAGATATGTGTGTTGTTATCTTATAAAATACATGACTAAAATAATATTAATAATAATAATAATAATATAAATTATAATAAGAGATCAATGCCTAAGAGAGGGAGAGAGAGAGAGAGAGAGAGAGAGAGAGAGATTATAGTCAAGACTAAACTTATTATATAATTCAGAAAATATAATACAAAAAAATACAAAAAAAAATCAATTTATATTATAATAAGTTATTTATATATATATATAAAATATTTTTGTTTTGCCGTGACTTACGAACTAATTATATACTATTATATATTGATATATATTAAAGAGTCTCTTACTCTCTCTCTCTCTCTCTCTCTCTCTCTCTCTATAAGTGAAAAAAAATATTATTAAATAAAAACCGCTTAATAATTACATAATAATAAATTGACTTTTACCTCTCATATATATATATATATATATATTATATATAATACTGTATACTATATATTTAAAACTAAATAACAACAACAAAAAATAATAAAATACAAAATAAATGGCAAGTAGTTTAATAATTATTAATTAAACTAAACTTTATAATAATTTATAATAATAATAAAAAACAAATCTCTATTTTTTTATTTATTTTGTTAGTACAGTAAATAATTTATATAATTTATATTTTTTACTTTAATTTATATACAGTATATTATACATATATTATACGTATATTTATATATATGAAAAAAGTAATTTTCATTAATTTTAATTTCACTAAAACAAAAATAATAATAATAAAGCACTCAATGGTTATTAAACTAAAATATAAGTATTAAAATAAAACAACTAAATATATTTTTTAAAATTTTATATCATATATACATTAGATATATATTTCAAAACTATTTATAATTTAATAGTAGTAGTAATAATAATTACAGTATATATATATATAATGATAATAATAATATAGTTTTAATTAATAAACTTATATATATATATATATATATATATATATATATATATGTGATATAATAAATAATTTTTTAATATGACGCGCTTGTCGTGTATAATATATTAAATATAAAATACTATTTATATTATATATATATATATACAGTATATATATAGTATATATATATATATAATTTATATATTAATAGTAGTAATAATACTTTAGCGAGACATCAGTCAGCCATCAGTTAACTAAAAAAATTTTTTTTGATTTATTTTTTGTTATTTTTGTTTTTTTGTGTTTTTATATGTGATGTGAAAGTTATTTTTTATAAGTTATATAAATTATTTAATACTTTATATATACATATATATATATATATCGTACTCTCATATCTATTAAAGTATTTTTAAACTTACTTTGAAGTTAATAAATATAAAAACTATATTAAATAAATTGAAGTTATTTTATTTTATTATATTTTTTTTTGTTTAAACAATTTTTTGTTGCTGTTATTTTCACTAATAACTATCATATAAATATAATACTAATAAATTTAAGGCAATTTGATATCATTGATGAAATTATCATAACTTGTATGATATATATATATATATATACTGTATATAATATTAATTTTATTTTCTGTCAATCAATATATATAATATTTAGCTAATAATATGCAGCAATAATAAAATAAAATTGTTTCAAACATTTTTATCATATATTATATATTATGTAATGTATAGGTTGTCCAACAAGTTTATCGGTTAAAACTATTTTTATTTAGTTACTTTTTATTATTTTATTTTTTCAATCAAATATATTTCAAGTATTTTTTTTAGTGTACATTTATATATGTTATCAAACAAAACAAAAATGTCTAACATTTTTGTTATATATTTATTTTGATATCAAACAACTAACCAAAAAAAAAAATAATCACAAAATAAACCATATATTTTGTGAACAAAATAATAGTAATAATAATAATAATAACAACAATTTATTTATTTTGTTTTGTCTGTTGTGAGTATAAACTATCACTTTTTTAGATCTCATTTTGTATGCAAAAAAAAAATAAATAAATAAAAAAATATATATAAACTTTTTGATACAAAAAAAAATATTTTTGTTATCAAAGTATAAAATTTAGTTTTATTTTATTTTTTTATAAATATTTTTGTTGTTGGATATTTCCCGTCAAAAAATTTTGATATTAAATGTATATATTTAGCGATATATATATATATGATATAAAACTTGTGTTTTTATCTGTTATTTTGTTGTAATTTTTTTTTATTATTATTATTATGTATATCAGACGCCAAATTTAAATTACATATCAAACCCTATGACATATTTTTTGCAACAAAAATAAAAAATATTTTACATATATATCAATATATATATATATTTAAATTATTATAACAATTTAAATACAAAAAAAATTTTTTTGGACAAAAATGTTTTTACCTAAATATAACTTATATATTGTATATATTGAAAATTATATATAAATATACTGTATATATATATATATTACCACAAATAATACATCCAGTTCCCAGTTATTTTCAGGGTTAAGGCACTTATTAAAGATATATATATATATATATATATGTTTGAAACAACACACATACATACACACACATACATACACACACACACACACATACACACACATACACACATATACACACACACATACACACATATACACACACATACACACACATACACGCACATACACGCACATACACATACACATACACATACACATACACATACACATACACATACACATACACATACACATACACATACACATACACATACACATACACATACACATACACATACACATACACATACACATACACATACACATACACATACACATACACATACACATACACATACACACACATACATACATACATACACATACATACACACACACACACACACACACACACACATACACACACACATAATACAATCACTTTCTATATAATTATATATTTTTAAATATCATAATACAATAATAATATCAATTAAATTTAAATTTGTTAATAACTAATAATTAAAATCTAATTTTTCTTGTTGTTGTTGTTGTTGACTAACAATCAAATTGTTTTTCATTAAATAATAATAAAAAAACTAGATTTAAATTTATACCGCATATTATCTATCTATTAAAAAAAATATTAGTCTAGTATTATAATACTATAACAATATATTATATTAAGTAATATTTTATTATTATTATTATTCCTTATATATATACTGTATATAATTTAAATATAATATTTCAAAAAAAAGTCATAACATATGATATGATATTAATACTAAATTAATGGCTATTTATTTTGTTTGCTATTTCCTACTCTCTCTCTCTCTCTCTCTCTCTCTCTCTCTCTCTCTCTCTCTCTCTCTCTCTCTAACTTACAGTAATCTTATGGAAAGTTTTATAAATTATAATGAATTGTTAGTCATGTCTGACAAATGAGAGACATGTCTTAAAGGATAAGAGAGAGAGAGAGAGAGAGAGAGAGAGAGAGAGAGAGAGAGAGAGAGAGAGAGAGAGAGAGAGAGAGAGAGAGAGAGGATAATCATCGCATTAATGGTTATTAAAATATTTCATTTTATTATTTTTTTATTATTTTTGCTTAAATCTCTTTTAAATTGAATTTTAAATACACATACAAACAAATCAAAAAAAAAATTTGTATTGAATTGAATGATAAAACCTCGACATAACTTATAATACTATATATACTTATAGTTAACCAGTTTTTTTCAATTTGTATGTAAAAAATTTATTTATTTGATATAAAAAAGGATTAACAGATAGTGAGTGAGTGAGTGAGTGAGTGATAGAGAGARAGAGAGAGAGAGAGAGAGAGAGAGAGAGAGAGAGAGAGAGAGAGAGAGAGATACCATACAGTGATAGTTGTCGTGAATATTAAGATTTTATTTTATTATTTGATATAAAAATCTTATACAAAAAATTTTTATTTAACATAAAACATAAAACATATAAAATAAATGATTGATATTTTATTTATTTATTTGATTATTTTTTATATAAATTATATTTAAATAAAATACAGTATATACTGAAAATTTATTGTTAATCCCTATATATATACCGTATATATACTAAATAAATAAGTTTTAATTATGATATATGATATATACAGTGTGTATATATAGGTATTTTTAAGGATAAAACTTTAAAATATATAATTTTAATTTTATTTTTTTTTTTGTGAAACCATTTATTTTCTACTTATCTTTTATCCATATATTTGTCAGCTTATGGATGTATTTAAAAAAAAAAAATATTTTAAGTGATATTATTATTGAATACTTTTTTTTTAAAAAAACACACCATTTGTTTGCATTTTTTAAAAGTGTGTTTTTTCGAGAGTCTAGTCATTAATTGTGGTATTTATTTATGAGGAGAGWGAGAGAGAGAGAGAGAGAGAGAGAGAGAGAGAGAGAGAGAGAGAGAGAAAATTGTTATTTTTTTTTGTAAAAAGTAAATCAATTTGTCTAACGATTAACTGGTGGTGTGTTTTCAACAATAAAAAAACAATTATATATTAATAATATATTTATTTTTTTTTGTTGACAATATATACGACAAATAGTTTTTCTAAAAATATTAATTTAGACTTAAATGATGTCAAAAAAATAAAAGTTTTTTTTAAATTAGCAAAAAAAAAGAGAAATCCATTAAATAAACAGTAGAGTAGTCGGTAGTCGTTATACTTTATAATATAACTTAAGGTATAAATTAATATATATTTACTGTATATACAGTATGTATATATATAGTGTGTATGAGAGGTCAGGTATGCAAAATGTGTTTCGTATGGTTTGTTTGCATATAATTTATTATGTATTATCCAAACTAAAAAAACTAATACTGTATTGTTCAGTGTATGTATGTATGTGTGTGTATGTGTGTGATTGTGTGTGTATATGTGTGATTGTGTGTGTATGTGTGTATGTATGTGTGTGTATGTGTGTGTATGTGTGTGTATGTGTGTGTATGTGTGTGTATGTGTATGTATGTGTGTGTATGTGTGTGTGTATGTGTGTGTGTATGTGTGTGTATGTGTGTGTGTGTGTGTGTGTGTGTGTGTGTGTGTGTGTGTGTGTGTGTGTGTGTGTGTGTGTGTGTGTATGCTTACAGTGCCTGAGTGCTAATCAGTGTTGAATCATTAAATTAATTATAGTTACGGACACACGCACATAGAGTATACACACACATGCCTACACAAGTACATACATACATACATACTGTAGCTCCTGTATGTTATTATTTTTTCTCAATTAAATACCTAATCAAAAGTGATCCACAGAAAAATAAATCTAATGTTTTTTTAAGAGAGAGATGAGCTCTCACTTGTAGATCAACTCTCTCTCTCTCTCTCTCTCTCACACACACACACACAGAGAGAGAGAGAGAGACTCACTCACTCATCCCTTTCACACACAGTTAGTCAATGACTGATAATTATTAGAGATATATAAGAGAATGAATGAAAGAGAGAGAGAGAGAGAGAGAGAGAGAGAGAGAGAGAGAGAGAGAGAGTACTTATAAAGTCGTGAGTTTGGGTACGTTTACCTTTTGCTCTCTCTCTCTCTCTCTCTCTCTCTCTCTCTCTCGTGACTAGCGATTGAGATTATGATGGGAGAGATGGGTCTAAAAGCATAACCTTTTTTTCAACAGTTAAACCCATTTAGTCTATAATTTTTGTTTTCTCTCATTGGATCTCATGATATATAACAGTATATATATATATATATATTTTTTTTAAAGGAAATATACAGTAATATAACATTTTTTTTTAAATTTAAAATTTTATGAAAGCACACAACAAACTAATTTCATATTATTATTATTATTATTATTATTGCTTATAATTTACCGGTAATATTACAAACATAAGTATTTTTTCAGTTATTTTATTTTATATATATACTGTATTTGTTATATTATTTTTGTTGTTGTATTTATATTATGAACCCAACAAAACACGTTAGAAAAAAAAATTCATTATACAATTCATTAGCACAGGTATGTATGTGTGTGTGTCTATCATTAAAAAAAACTACCTGTCCCCTACCTGGCTATATTTGAGCCATAGATTATAGCAGTATATTATATCATATTTTATTTTTTTGGTGGTAACAATATAAATTGGATTAATAATGATACTAATAATATACTTTATATACATATATATAGTATAAATTAATTACAGTATTATTATTATGAATTAAGTTTTAAATTATTTCATCACTTTTGTTTTGTAGTGAGAAATTATGAGTGGGTGAGTGTGTGTGTGTGTGTGAGTGTGTGTGTGTGTGTGTGTGTGTGTGTGTGTGAGTGAGAGAGAGATTAAAAAAACAATTTTTTTAAAACAAATTTATGACATTTTAATTATCAAAAAAAAAAATTATAATATTTTTTTTTAATATTTTCAATGTATAAACCAAACAAACAAAAATATATATTCAAAATATTTTTCAACAAAATTTATATTTTTTATTTTTTTAAAATAAAAAATTTCTATTAAAAAAGTACACGAAAATATTAATCAATTTTTTTAAATAATAAAAAATATATTTATTTTGATTAAATAAATATTACATTTTTTTTGTTGAATCAAAATTTTGATGATATGATACTAAATAATTATTTTTTTTAATAAAAAAAATATTAATAAATATCATTAAAACTTATTATTTATTTATTTATTTTTTTGCTGTTGAAAGACATTATATTTTATTTTTTTAATACAACAAAAAAATATTTATAAATATTTAATAATAATTTTTGTTTAACTTATTTAAATACTACTGAATATTAAAAAATAAATAAATATTTATATAAAAAAATAATAATAAATTCATTAAAACATAAAATCATTTAAATATCTAATATAAATCATTAAATACTTTAGATATTTTTAACTTTTATTTTTTTCATTATATAATACATGAGTTCATTAAAAAGCTATTGAATTAGAAAAACAAAAATATAAATAAAACAAAATACAAATATTTTTTATTTAAAAAAATGTTTTTATTTATTAGTATAATTATTTATAATGAAAACATTTCATTTAATAATAATAATAAAAATAGATTTATATTTTTTAATTTAAAAAAAACATTTTTTATAATATATTTACTATTATTATTATATACTTTAATAAACAATTTTATTTATAATTCAAACAAACAAACAAAATAAATATTATTATTATTATTTTAGACACTTAACAGAATAATTAAAACATTATATATATATATATATATATATATATATATATATATATATATATATTTAGTATGTTTTTTAATAGATATATCCAATTAAATAGTAATAATAATAATAATTTTATTGTTTTTTAATTATTATTATTATTATTAGTCAATTAATGGGACGACAGGCACACCTCCTTTTTTTATTTTAATGGGTTATTATTATTATTATTATTATTATTATTATTATTATTTAGTTATTTATTTTAGTTATAGATTGTAGTTATTGTTGTATTTTTCTTTGCACATTAAGTGTACTAAATCTCTATTAGTAAAGCGTACAAAAACACTGGAAATAAAAAAAACAATATATATAATAAAATAATAACAATTAATAATATTATTAAAAAAATTAATAATAAATAAGATATAAAAGTAAATGATATAATAATTAATTTTACGGTAAATGTATTTTATTTTTAATTTTTTTTTACTATAAATATATGACATCCCATATATATATATTGTATAAAAAATATATGACTTACAATACTTTTCAATACTAATACTACTAATAATAATATAATAATTACTACTATTACTACTACTACTACTACTACTACTACTACTACTACTACTAATAATAATAATAATAATAATAATAATATTGACCCCTAAACTCATTTGACCCACAAATAAAAATTAACTAAACAGTAGTTAACACTAAAAAAAATCACTAACTTATTAATTAATTAACTAACTAACTAACTAATTAAGTATTAACTAAACAAACAAATTCAACAAAAAAAAAATTTTTTTTAACTAACTATTTAAACAAACCAAACAAATTATATACTGTTTCTAACTAATAATACTAATAATTATCGGGTAATACTAATAATTAATTAATTAATTAATTAATAGGCCATACCTTTTGCCGATACGTTTATGACACACTTGACACAAGTCGACCTCATCGACCACCAGTTTGCTTAGCTGTTCCAATCGGATACGTTGTTTGTGAACCTGGAGACGTTTGGCCAGCAATAGATTGCGAAATATTTGGCCAGAATGTCGGGCCCGCAGCAAGTGATCGGTAGTCAAGTGTAGGAATTCTTCGACAGCTACTACGGGTATGTCGGGCGGTAACAGTTTGATTACCCGCAACGGATCTATTTTGGTCGAGTGTCGGGTCAACAGCTGGATGGCCGACTGGACATTGGCCTCGAGGTTAGTCAGGGCCGGGTTGATGGTAGTGGCCATCACCGTTGAGCCGGTGTCCAAATCTTTACCCGATTGTAGCCGCGGAGGTATCGATAGATACAGATCCAGTAGTGTTAGGAAAACCTATTTAAAAAAAACATATATAACGGGTATTATTATTATTATTAATATACAGTATATATATTGAAGGGCTTATGTAGTCAATACAACACATCAATAATAATTTAAAAAAAAATAAATAAATATTATAATAGTATTTCCTATTTTTTATTAAAAAAAAAAAATTTAAAATAATAATGACATAACATATACCTCCCGCCCAACAAAAAAAATTAAAATGAAAATAAATTACTAATAAAAATAAATAAATACTAATCAGGAAAAACATTGTAATAATAATAATAATAATAATAATAATAATAATAATAAACTGTTTTTTTAGTTGTTGTTGAAAATACTGTAGTAATTAATTACAAAACAAATACAATTTGTTTTTATAATTCAAGTCAAATACCTGAAACCCCCCCCCTCCATCATAGCCTACCTTCCCCTCCCATGGATGGCTATCAATCAATCATGATTTTTTTGGGGTGTATGTGTGTATGCCTACCCCTTACCCCCCGATAAATAGCTGTATATATAAAAATATATAGTAATATAAATATAATCAAAAAACATGTCTCTCGGAAATAATGTATAATTTTTTTGGGGGAAAAAAATTTCAATTTTTTTGATGGTTTTTCTAAATGTTTTTTTTTAAATAATAAATAAATATATTTAAGGAAAAAGCAACTTATAATTTAAGTGCAAACCTTTTTTTCCATCAATATATATATATATATATATATATATTGAATATATATAAAAACATTGAAATATTTTTCCGGTTTGAAACCCCGTAAAAAAATACTACTACTAATAATAATATCAATAAATTTTACATAAACTTTCAATAAAAACAAACAAACAAAAAAGTAATAGTAATATCTATACTAAATAAATAAATAACCAAAATATATATAACTATAAATTAGATATTACTAATAATAATAATAATAATAATAAATATATGTATATATATAATAATAATTTATATATTGTGGAAAATTTTAGATTTTATCTATACATTATATAATTTATGTACTCTCTATAAATTTAATATATATATATATGATACTAATAAATAAAAAATAATATTAAAGATACAGTTAATTATGTAATACAATAAATATATATATATATATATAATTTTTTGGCTGAAATTTACGGTAAATATTAAAATACGGTTTTTGAAAAATAATTTATTAATGAAATATACTGTATATACAGTATATGTGAAATAGTTTTTGAAAAAAAACAGTTTTATTTTCCATACACGCTATACAATAATTTCATAATTTATTTTATAAACTAAAAAAAATTATAATACATATCTATGAGAGAAAACAATAAATAATAATAATAATAATTAAACATTAAAAAAATTTTTGCATACATTTTCACATAACAACAAAAAACATTGAAAACTAGTAAATCACTGTTAAAAAAACTGTACCGGTTCATAATTGTTTATTATTATTATTATTATTATTACTGTATCGTTTTATAGTGTGTGTGTGTGTGTCTATAGTTATATATAAAAAAATACCTGATTTTTTACAGTATTATGTGTGTGTGTGTGTGTGTGTGGGGAAGGGTAGGGTAGGGGAGGCCCTATCTAAATGAATGAAAATAAACATTTTTAAATAGGCTTTAATGTGCCATAAATATTATGTGTGTGCGGTTATGTTGTCGAGGTTTTCCCATAATCTGTTATATAATAGTTGTATTTCCCTTATAAGTGAGTGAGTGTGTGTGTGTGTGTGTGTGTGTGTGAGAGAGAGAGAGAGAGAGAGTTCAGACAACTGTTCACGAAATCATTAAAAAAAAATAAAAAAATAAAATCACTTTATGTATACATATATACTGTATATAATATAAGCATATGTTTGGGAGTATTATATCTATGATATATATAATTGCAATCATATAATATACGGTCAAACAAAAAGTTAAACTAAACTTTAAAAATAAAAGTTTCAAATTCATTGCCAAATAATGAGTGCACACCTCATGAAACTATTAAAAAAATAAAAATAAATAAAAACAAGATTTATGATTGCAATCAATTTGTTTCGCAGTTTATTTTTTTTGTTGGTTATATACTGTATATATTTAACTATAAATATATATATATAAAAACTTATTTCCGCAATACTATACATCAACACAACGTTTAACTTAAATATATATATATATATAAAATAAATTTTTGCCAAAATATATAAATATATAAACATAACTGGATTTTTTAAAATTTAAAATATTTTTTTTCAATGGCATCACAAACATAGAGAGAGAGAGAGAGAGAGAGAGAGAGAGAGAGAGAGAGACTGACTGCACGCACATTACATTAATAGTTATACACTAAATGTAAAAAATAAATAAATAAATAAAATTTACAAAAATATTGTCATAAATTAAAATCAATTTAATAATAATAATAATAATAAATTTTTTGGGGGAAAATAAATAAACACAAAACCAAAACAAATAAAAATAACATTTTGAGAGAAAATATAATAATTTATTGATAAACTAAACAAAATTTTTGTTTTGTTTTAAATAAATTAAATGCAAAATATAAAAAAAAATTACACAAAACTTTTTTTTGTGAGTGAGTTAAGTGATTGAATGAATTAATGAATGAAAGAGAAAGAGAAAGAAAGAGAGAGAGAGAGAGAGAGAGAGAGAGAGAGAGAGAGAGAGAGAGAGAGTAAATGAGAGTTTAATATAAAAGTGCAAAACTTTATTCAACAAAATTATCATTTGTTTTAATACTTTATTTATGCAAATTATATGCCTCTAAACAGTGTATATATAAATATAATTTAACTTTAATGACATTCAGAGATAAATCGATGAATGAAGTAATTTGATTATAATTATTGAACAATTTTTTTTGACTAAAATAAAATGTTAAGTATTTTGTATATACAGTATACGGTATAGTATATACTTATTAGTGAAAAACAGTGATAATTTTTGTTGTTGTTGTTTATCCATATTATTATCAAATAAACTAAAAATAAAATAAACACTTTTACTGTATATATATATATATATATATAACTAACTAAATACAGTGTATATCGAAAACATCACTAATTATATGTAGAAAAATAATTTAATAATAACTTTATATATATACACTTTGTATATAAATAAAAAAATATTAAAATTTTTTTAATTACTTAATTAACTATTCAATAATTAAGTAATTTTTTAAAGTTTTTAATTTTAACATTTAATTATATGATAATCATAGGTATTGGGAAAAAAGGATGGGAAAAAAATAATTAAATAATTATCAATTGAATTGAAAATTTTTTAGTAATTTTTTTTATAGAGAGAGAGAAAGAGAGAGATAATAACTAATAAAAAGTTAAACAAAAAAAAAACATTAATAAATATAAATAACCAAAAAAATTGCTTACATTTTTATTTTCAGGCAAACCCTTGTCGTACTGGCGCTGACAGTACTGTTCCGCTCGGCGGGTGTCGTGCAGGACATGTACATAAATAACCAGCGCTTCCTTATGGTTGCCTATTTTGCCCATAACTACTGCCCGTTCCTCAAACAGGCCATCATTTAGCAAATACGTTGGCAATGTTTCCGTTGAATAATGATCGCTATCTTCAAGAAATTTCAATAGTTTACGCCGGAGTTCGCCCAACTCTCCCGGTTCTTCACCGGCGCCTACCATAGCTGCCGGTGTTGTTGAGGATATGGATGTACCGTCCGATGTCGATTCCATGGACTGCTTATCCATTAAATTATTTTTATAATCAGCTAACAATATGCGTACCCGTTCCCTATATTTGTGTATCAATGCATTATGAAACCCAGGGGTAGTATCCATCCACTGGAATATCAAATGTTCTAAATAGGGTACGAGTAGGTTGTCGTCGACTTTTTGCAAATATTGGACAACCTCTTGACGGGGCAGTAGTTCCATATCGACTACGGCATCGTCGGTAAATATTTTGATACCTTCCTCCGGGTATTGTTTGAGTACCCATTCGGAGTATTCGAATATCAGATCCAAATGTTCGGCCGTCAAATGTTGAAGATATTGAACGGTACGCTTGAAGCCGGCCAGCGGTGAGTCGGGTTTTTTCGATTGTTTAAACAGTAGATCCAATGCATTCCGATGAAGACCTTTGTTCTGGTAGAGTATAATCAGTTCGTTATATTTGTGATAACGTTTCAGCGCTTTTTCTACTTCCTCCAGATGACAATGATTGTCGGGTAGGCGTAGCAATGGTGCTACCAGTGCTTCGTTAGTCTGTAGATAACATTTCAATAGTGTTGTATCGATTATACTTTTCAACTGATATTTGGCTTTTAGCGATGGACTACCAGTGGTTTCACTACTACTACTACTAGTGTTGGTATTATCGTCGCCGACGCCGACAACAACAGTATTATAGTGGACACCGCTATTGGAATTGTTGGCCAAATTTCTGCGGACTTCCAATAGATAATCGATTAGACAGAACAAACCAGTTTCGAGATCAGTGCCCAACAGCTGAGGCGGTTTCGATGGATAATCCAATTTATTTCGATAGTCTTCGGGTAGCAAATCGGGAAACAGACCGATAACTTGTGGCGGATCTGTTTCCAACTTCAGGAACAAACTGAGTGCTTCTTTGAACTGTTTTTTACAAAACAAATCGAATGCATGCATATTCTTGATCCGTTGCATCATCTGTTCCTTATTGTTGACCGCCGATGACGGCGCCAATTGATTACTACCACTACCATTGTTGCTATCGGTCCACATATCGGCCACTTGTAGGGCCAGTTCAAAGTGATGTTCGCCCATCAGCTGAATAATTTGCTGTTCATGGGATGACTGGACCAAACAGAGTACATCCGAACCTGAGGCCAACAGTATATGACCCGATCGGTGAATACATTTGACCAACAATTTGATTCGGGATGATATTTTCCCCGATAGATCCATACGTTGTATCTGTAGTTTCGGTTCGATGGTTAACAGTTCGACAATATTGTTGGGCAGTATAGCCACCAGATACGGCTGATCGTTGACTAAACAGATAGGACTGTCCGACCACTGTAGGGGATAGTTAAGTATTGGCGAACCTTCCGAATTCATTATATAAGTTTTCTGGTCTCTGCCTAACGCTAAGCGATTGTTGTCCAACAATATTACTGATGGTTCAGGTTTTTCACCGGTCGGAAACAGTTCCTTATGTTCACCGTTGGATATCTTAATCAAACTATACTCGGATCGAAACCCGACACAAAGGGACTGACCGCCGGACCAGGCAATCGATTTGGGTATATCGGGAACCTTGAGATCGGCTGACAACTCGTGAAACTCTTGATTCTTCCAGTAGTATAGTTGCAAATGATATCTATTAACCGAACACATCCTGAGTGTACACTGGTTTTCGCCGGTTAGCGTACGCTGTCGTTGGACATCCAGTACAAACAGTGACGATCCTTTCGATTTGCTGACACAAGTCATCAACGGGAATGTCATCTGATCCAAGTTATGTACACTAATTACTGTATCCGATAGGCTGACCAGTATTCGTAGATCGGGTACGGCCTCGATTTGGACAATCGGTTTCTTAGCGAAAGCCTTGTTCGACCGTAACAAATGGATTTCCGGTTTGATCTCTTTGTTTTACAAACAAAACAAAATTACAAATTAGTTAATTGATCCCAAAAAAAAAATATCTTTCATTCAATCATTTCATTGATGATTGCTATGACTAACTAACCATTCAATGAGTTTCGCCGGATCTCAAACTTATACATCAATAGGTGTCCCTGTTTTGTACCGACAATAATATAGTCATCTATTTTTGTTGTTGAAGTAATGGTAGTCATCGTCATCGACATCATCCAGAGTGACAGTTAGATATTAATATAGAAATAGTTATATAAAGACCATCAGTATTATCATCCATCAGATGATTATTATAGACATACCGTAGGCACAGATACTTTCAATAGTAAGCGGCAGGTTCTTCATGATAGTCACATCCTTGTAGATGTCCAACATATTGTCGTCCAGTCAGTCAGTCAGTCAGTCAGATCCGCGGATCCGATTGAATGTATATATAATGTCTTAATATTTAGAGACCAACCAACCAAACAAACCGACGCGTCGGTGGTGTGCGGGAGGGGGGCGTCGGCGCCGGTAATGACGATGATATCTGAAACTTTTGATACTTATAATGTCTTCAGGTGTGTGTGTGGATGTGTTGGCCAGTGATGGCAATCAATCAATCAATAGATAGTGTCTTCAATAGTAAATCCATTCAATTGATTGTCGCAATCATTGAGTTGCTATCAAACAAACTGTTTGACTGTTTGTTTGTAAACATTGCATAAAATAAATAATAAAAAAAACTCCTATTAATTAATACATTCCCAAAACAATACTACTATTTACTATTATCGTAAATTTAGTACTTTTTCATCTATGTATCCAATATATCCCAATTGTATTGTAAAACACTGTTAAAATTTCTAAATTATTATATGGTAATATAAAGTACCAAACATGTCTATTAGAAATTGTACTGTAGTTACACTGTTTTTATTTTAATATTACAGTATTATTGCTTTATGCATGCATTCTATTGGCTGCTATGACAACAACAATCACAAACAATAACAACATTACAAATGTTTTGTTTATTATTAATGTTTTATTTTTTTAAAAATAATTACCGATTAATTGATTGATTGGCCACTGTATGCGGTCACTGACCAAACCGACAGTGTGTCCATTGATTTATAAATAATTAATTTCAAGACATTTGCAAAAAATGCATTATTTATGGCAAATATATTGCTATTGTCCGCGCGTTAGCGCACAACACGTGTTGTCCCGATGCGTGACAACGATCCCGATCGCTGGCCATTACCGCGGCGGACAATTGATGACCGTCGCTGGACAACAGTGGCGACTATTGGCCACATCGAATAATCCCCGAAAAGATGTGGTGGTCGACCCGCAAGTCAAGAAAATTAAGTCACATCTGATGATGAAAGCGACCAAATCGGCCGGCAATAGTCAAGACCCGGACGCGGCCACAGCTGCCGCCGATGGCCAACAACAACAACAACTCAAAGCAACCCTATTGTATAGCAACGAACGTAGCCGACACTATCGGCTATTGTTTTGCCTGAATATATTGCAATACGCTTTCTGGCTATATCTGGCCAATCAAGGACTCGTACTAATTGTTAAGCAACCGAAAACCAAATCGGCCGACGATTTCCAACAGGAACTCATGACTACCGGTACCGCCGGCCCGGACAGTGACCTCAACGAACGATTATTCGGTAAATGGCGTCTACTGTGGCGCGAAAACTCCACACAACTATCCGTATCCATGGGATTGTTTGCCGTCAGTCAACTGTTTGCTGCCGTACTCGTACTCTACGCTATGCGATCGGTACGCTATGTTATACTGGCACCGGGCGGCCAGTATGTCCGATTTACAACGTTTTCGGTAACCGGTGCCCAGAACAGGTATCGCCACTACGATGTTCCCGTTGGCGATATATCGACACAACAAACCCGCGACGTCGTGGCCAACAATATAATACCCGTGAAATTGAAGGGCCGTTTCGCTTATTTTCTAATCGATACGAAAAAAGGACGGTTTCATAGACCGCAACTGTTTGACCAAATTGTCGGTGTTTTTCGTATACTTAAGTAATTATTATTATTATTTTTTTTTTAGTAATTAGTGTTATTTTATATCAACAAAAAATAAATTAAATAATAAATTAAATAATTATAATAATTATAACAATAATTATCGTTAATTAATAAAAAAAATACTATAGATTTAAATCTAAATATTATTTATCAATTGTAATATCTATTGATATCTATATATATATATATTGTTGAATTAATTTTAAATTTAATATAATAACAAAAAATTAATATCAAATAAAGTTTTTTTATTGGTTTAAAACAAAAATTTTTAGTTAAAAAATTTATTATTATTTTCAGTGAAATTTCTAATAGTAATATCATATTTAGTGTGTTTATTGGAAATTTTTTTTCAAAACAATTAATTTGAACTCCACCCCCACCCCTGCTAAGTTTTTTACCCACTCACCCACCCCATCAACTATACTCCCCCTTTTCGACAATAAAATTTAGATAACCTTGCTTAACCCTGAACCTTTTTTTTAAAAAAAAATAAATTATTTTTTACAATACATAAGTGGCGCTACCAATGATTGGCAAAACAAAATATACATCAATTGATATACTATTGTATTTGTATTGTAGAGTTCAAGTAACAGTTAAAAGGGGGAAGTGAGGGAAGTTTCCCTTATGAAAATTCCTTCCCAATTTTTTTTCGCCCGGGAAATAAACATCAAGAAAAAAATAAATAATTTTATTTATTTTTTTCATGATATGTATAATGGATGGGGGGGGGGGAATATGCCTGGAACTTTATATGCCTGGAAATAAAACCATAATAGGAGGGAATTTATTTATTCAGTAAATGTGTCAGTAAATTGTATTACTTTAAAAAAAATTAAAATAATAATAAATTTATATAACAAACAAATACACTGTGTGTATGTATGGGGGAATATTTTCTGAAACTTTATGTCTGGGAATAAAACATGAATTGGAGGGAATTTATTTACTCAGTAGATGTGTCAGTAAATTATATTACTTTTTTATTAAAAAAAAAATAATAAATAATAAATTTATATAACAAACAAACACACTGTTAGGTTTAGTGTGTGGGGAATATGCCCTGGGAATAAAACCCTAAATAGGAGGGAATTTATTTACTCAGTAAATGTGTCAGTAAATTGTATTACTTTTAAAAAATAAATTTATATAACAAACAAACACACTGTTAGTGTTAGTGTGTGTGTAACCAATAGTTATTTATTTGGTAACCAATGGCAACTAATGTCGGATATATATATACTGTATATATAATATATTTTTTGTGTTTATATATTGAATATATGTATTAATCTATTCACTAATTGTTTGTATGTTTTTGTTTTGTGTATTAATGTTATTATAATATATAATATAATATATATTATATTAATAGTAATAATAACAGTCCTATTGGTGTGGAAACCATACAATCATATCAACAAATAATTGTTATATAAATTGTTTGCCATTTATTTGTTAGTGGTTTGAGAGGACAGTCGTGTTGTTGTGTATGAAATCTCATTGCCGCCGATGATATACAATGGCCGTCACATCGACCGATAGCGACCGTGAGTTTACTACCGACGACGATGAGGACGACGGCGACAACGATTCGTTGACCGATAGCGGCGCCGACGGCTGTGGCGGCGGAGGAGGTAGTGGTGCGGACAACGACTCGTTGGGCGGCAGCGGTGGCGACGATGAGGACTACGGCGGCGGCGACGACGATAACGACCTGACAAACTTGACATGGCTTCAGGACAATAATCTATTGCAGAATATACAGGTCGTGGCCAGTGGTGGTGGTGGCGGCCGATTACAAAACGGCAGCGGCGGCGGCGACCTTGAAGATAACGAGAACGTATCGCCGCCGCCACCGCCAACACTGGACGACGGCAGCGGTGATGGTGGTGGCCATCATCATCATCAGCAACAACAACAGCATAGCCATCGAAACAATAACATTACAAGTGTACCGCCGGTTACCTATAATCCCCAATTGCACCGCAACGCCAAACCTCCCTATTCGTTCAGTTCGCTAATATTTATGGCCATCGAGTCGTCGGCCAACAAAGCCCTGCCCGTCAAAGATATCTACCAATGGATTGTCGATCATTATCCGTACTATCAGACGGCATCATCCGGTTAGTAGTAGTGTTTGACCGCTTGGCTGGCTATCCACCCGTCCTCTAACTATTACTACCACCACTACTACTACTACCTAACCTCTAAATACTAACTAACCTTTAATTACTACCTAACCTCTAACTACTTCCTAACCTCTAACTACTACTACCTAACCTCTAACTACTACTACCTAACCTCTAACCGCCAATTTTCTAACCACTAGTAGTTTTCTGGACTTTTTTTTCCAATGTTTTATCTAATAGTTATAATTAATTTGGATATAATTTGTTTTTGTTTGTTATATAATGTTTTATATAATAATAATAATAATAATAATTTTTTTATTGTATTTATTAATTTATTTTTTTGTTTTGTTTTGTTTGTCTAATTGGTTGGCACCGTTAGGTTGGAAGAATACCGTACGACATAATCTAAGTCTTAACAAATGTTTTCGCAAACTCGACAAAGTCAGCGATGATTTAATACCGGTGCGTATCTATAGTATATATATGACTGTCCTCTACGATTCCCGAGTGTGTGTGTGTGTGTATGTCTATGTGTTTGTTGATTACAATTTATATGTGTGTCACTATGATTACGGTTAATTTGTTATCCCTTCCCCCCCTCACCTACCAACCTACCCCCTGGTGTATATTGTGTGTATGTATATACATATGGTTGCTAAGCTGTATGTGTGTGTGTATGTATATAAATACGGTGGTGTATTGCACCGTACGGTCAAGTTTGGTGACAACTCTCTCTCTCTCTCTCTCTCTCTCTCTCTCTCTCTTGAAAAATTTAAATAATATACAGTAGCTATAGAAACTTGTTTATGTTTTTTATTTAAAAAAAAACTATAACTAAATTAACGGTATATTAAAATACCTACCAGAGCTTAACTACTACTACTGTATGCATTATATTGCAAACTGTCAGCTGTCAGCTCTCTCTCTCTCTCTCTCTCTCTCTCTCTCTCTCTCTCTCTCTCTCTCTCTCTCTCTCTCTCTCTCTCTCTCTCTAATAGTTTCTATATATATATATATATAAATTTTTAACAAAAAAGTTTTACTAAATTATATTAAAAGCTCAAACATTATCATAGAGAGAGAGTCGGAAAATCTTTTTTTTTTGTGTTTTCATTCAATGATTTTATTAACTTTTTTGTTGGTTTTAATATTATTATATCCCATCCCTGTGTCACCACTACCTACCGGGTGCTAAACAACTTGTTTTTTTTAATTAATTATACATTTTCTATTTATATTTTACCTAAATTATAGATTATAGGAAAAGGTAGTCTCTGGTGTGTGGATCCCGATCTACGGCCTACACTGTTGCAGGCGGTCAGGCGTACGCCGGCCCATATCTATCCGTATATGTCGCTGGCAAAGACAGCCACCGGTACTTGTGTTGCCGGTAATACTATGGTATCGGCGCCCCGAATACAACTGTCCACTAATAACTCTTCCTCTCAGTAAGTGTTTAGTTTGTTTGTTTGAGATATCAATTAAACCCAATTACCGATTAATTACTTTATATTACCATAGGATCAATAAGAAGTTATCGCCGCCTGAACGCCACGTCCAGCAACAGCAGCAGCAATCGGTGGTCAATATATCGTCGGCTATTAATAATAATAATAATTTGTTACCATTTTTGTCCAAACGATTATTGATACCAATGAAAATCATTAAGAAAGGTATGTATTATATATATATATATATATATCTATATTGTATATTAAGATTATATATTTTTTTGTTGATTTATTTAATTATTATTATTATTATTATTTTATCAGAAAATATCTCAGAAGCTGATGCAGCCGTATCTATGCTGACCTTACAGTGCAATGTCGCCAACAATATCAACACAAACAATATCAATGTTACTCAAGAATCAAAGTAATTATTATTAGATTATTATTAATTAAAAATAATATGATTTTAATTGATTACTTACTACCTGTCCATCCATCCATCCAATCCCTATATAGTTGTGAGACAATACTACCCGATGCCTATGTTGACGACATCGATGCACCAGTAGTTACTGTAACAGTTAGTCCAAGCAATGATCATAATTACTATCAAAAAAATAGCATCACAAGCACCGGTAGTACAACATTATCGGCAGCAGCAGCAGCACTAGAACCGGGAGAGATACTGCCCGATCAGGTATACCATATAATACAAGTAAATAGTGATAGCAACCATACAACACTACCTACATCTACAACAACAACAACAATACAGCCAAAGATTATCAATACTAGTAGTAGTAGTAGTAGTAGTAGTAATACTAATAATAATAAAAATAAGAGAAAATCTACAAGAATTGTGTCAACAAAGAGGTTGTCGTCGTCGTCGTCGACGACGACAACTTCGAAGACAATCCAAGAGGACATTAACGATGAAGATTCAGCCGATGAAGGTATGAGAGGAGCGGAAGCCCTATTGAACTTAGCGTCGAGTAATAAACAACTACAACAACAACAACAACACGAGAGACCATTGATATTGAAAAAGTGTAAAAAAGATTAGAGATCTTCAACTACTTGTTCACTAAAAAAAAAGAAAAGTTTTTTTTTATATATAATTATTATTGATTTTATTGAAAAATAATATATTAATTATTATTATTACTATAAAAAATATACAAAAGTTTTTTTTTCTGGGTATATATATTATGTATAGAAACTATATTATAAATAGTTATATATATATATATATGGATTGATTGACTGACACTCATATATATATATGTTATCTCAATATACTGTGTATAATATATGAGAGATAGAGAGTCGGAGTATTGATTTTTTGTTTGAAATTTTGTTTTTTAATTAGTTTTTTTTAAAATTTAATTTTTTTTATTGATATGAAAAATATGGATTTTTTTTGCTGATGATGATAAAAAAAATGCTGATTTGTTATATATAGATACTAAAAATTTATAGATAATTATTATTATTATTATTAACTATTTGTTTTTTTTATTGAAAAGTTATACAAATATATTGATATATATATATATAAAGTAAGGATCGGGAGTCCAATGGATTAGACCTATTGATAATAACTATTGATAACTACTCTTAATATTATTAACGTTAATATCCATATATATATATGAGAAAAAAATACAGCAATAATTTGCATAAATAACTCATACATAGTAACACTCATTGATAGTTATATATATATTTAAAAAAAAAATTACAGTACAATACAATTGATGATTACATAGCAAAACACACATAATTTACTACTCATTGAATTTTAATTGATTTTTTTTATTATTACGAAAAAAAAATATTTAATATATATATATAATAAATATTTTATGCATAGAGTAGTTATTATTGACATTATTATTATTATTACTATTGAAAAAAATCTTAACAAACAAACAAACAAACAAAAAATTTAGATAACAATTATTAATAATTATTATTGTTATTATTATTATTAAATATATTATTATCATCATTATTGGGAGATAAAAACTATGCAAACATCATAACAATAATAATAATTATTAATAATAATAATAGAAAATAAAATATATATTTATATAGTTATATATATAAATTAATAGATAGATATATATACTAAATAAACAATTGTGAAAATCAATTGTTTGTTTCTATAATAATAATAATAAAAAAAAGTATAAATGTTTTATTAATATATTAATTAATTAATTAATTAAATTTTTTAAATTGTGAATCTCATTTGTATGTGTTTTTTAAAGTTATTGTTTTTATATTTAAAAAAAAAAACACAAACACCTCATAATATACTACTCTAAAACAAAAAACATGACATAACTTTTTTTTTTAAAAAAATTGTTGTTTGTGTCAGTCCTACCCTAACCTCCCGTTCCACTCAAATATAAAAATAATAATTATATATATTTTTTATTATTATAATTAATTAATTAATTAAATTTTTTTTGTCTCTAAATCATTTTAAAATGTTTTTATTATTATTATTATTATTATTAATGTTTGTTGTGCCAATTTAAAATAAAAATAACTATTAGACAGTTAACAAAAATAATTGTATTTTAACAAAAAAAAATATAATATTATTATTAATAATAATAATAATTGAAATATTTGTTAATTTAAAAACACATATTTATATATTAAAATTAAAATTGTTTATTGATTGATTTAAATATTAAAAAAATTATTATATGTTTATTATTATATTATATAATAGTTAGAGAGAGAGAGAGAGAGAGAGAGATCGTAAATAACTAAATAATTTTTTAAAAAAATTATTAATTAATTATTTAAAGAAAAAAGTAAATAGTTTTTTTTATTATTATTATTATTATTATATAATTATATAATTATAAATGTGTTTTTTAATGCATAATTTTTTTAATGATATAAAATTATTTAGTAATACTATTAATTAATTGTCACCAAAAAAAAATCTGATGACGACATGTTTTTTTTATTAATTGTATTGATTATATAAATAAAATAATAAAATTTGATAATTAATAATATACAATAATTGTTAATTTAATTAAATAAAATAATTATTTTGTTTTTTTTGTAGTTTTAATAAACAGGTATTTAAGTAATTGTGGAAATAAAAAAATAATTTTTTCTAATTAAAAAAAATTTAATAAAATGTATTTATTATTTATTAATATTAATGGAAAGTTTAAAAAAAAATAATTTTTCCATTATATAATGTAAAATAATATTACATAATATTAAATAATATTACTTAATATTACCTAATATTACTTAATATTACCTAATATTACTTAATATTACCTAATATTACTTAATATTACCCAATATTTTTTATTTTTTATTTTTAATAAATTAATATTTAGTCTATTATTTCCAATTTTTTTATTGATTTAATTTAGTTATAATTTTTTTATAATAAATTTTCCATTATATAATGTATTATAATATTACTCAATAGTATATAATATTATCTAATATTATCCAATATTACCCAATATTACCAAAAAATTATATAATATCTAATATTACATAATATTATATATTGTTTGTTTATTTTGTAATAAATTAATCATTAATCATATTTTTCAAATTTTTTATTTATTATTATTTTAAAAATGGATCCAGGGTAATTTTTTTTTGTAATTAGTAGGAACTACATAATAGTAACATTATTTATTTATTTTTTTTAATAAACTACTATATAAATTAAACATTATAGAATTTGTATTAATTTAGTAATAATAATAATAATAATATAAAAATTTATATAAATTATTATTACTAATATTATTAGTTTATATCACAGTTAATATAATTATTTTTTATCAATTATATAATACTATAAATAATATTAAGTTTTTTTTAAATACAATACTATTATAACAAATAATAATAATAATAATAATATTCTGTATATTCTTTATCATCACTAATAAAGTATATATTATATACAAATCTATAGATAGGTATAAAAAAATTTTAAATATATAATTTATACGTATAAGTAGTGTTAATAACTATTAATAAATTTATACTGTATATAAAACAAATTATACATAACATATTAAATATTAATATATATATATACTTTTAATAACAACATTTTTTAAATATATATATATACAGTTATTATAACATATAACTGTATATAAATATATATATTATATAACGGATGACTGTATATATATATATATATATATATTTAAGTTTTCAAATATATAATAATAATAATAATTAAATAAAAAATAATACTAGTTATAATAAATAAATAAAAATTTCATATCAAAATCAAATCAAATTGATATTCAATTAATTTTTTTTATTAAAATTTGTTTTTTCTTCAATTAAATCTCTGTGTCCTCATTGTTACTGTTTGAATGGCTGCTCATAATATAACTGGGATTTTCGCARCAACTGTATGTCTGCATAGCTCCTCCACCTCCACCTCCACCTCCACATCCGGTTACCGAAACACAACTGTCCGATGGACACAACGGTACAGCCGAAGCACAGTTACTACCACCGCCGGCTGCTATTAGGGTACAGGTGCTACACTTTGACGACGACTGTATCGGTGTTTTAGCTGCCGTTGTCGTTGTTGTAGTTGTTGTCCAACGCATCAGATTTGTATCGTAATCGACAACCGATTTATTACTGCTGTCGACACCACCGACACCACTGCAACCACCCGATGATGAACTGTCGGCCGATCGTGATATACAAACGGAACACATGGCCGGCAATCGGCGACTRCTGTTGGTTTGCCGTTGATTTTCATGGGCACAGCACCTGCACCTCCTGTTGTTGTTGTTGTTGTGTTGGCTGCTAGTAGTACTGGTAGGACAGCCCGTCGATGATGAGGTAGTGTTTTTTGTTGTCGTTTTTGACGTATCTTTTTCACGTAAAACACGGGCCAGTATTTCCTTTTGCTCGACCGATGGCAACCTATTGAGTTTGGTCTGGTGTTTGCGGGTCGGATAGGGCGACGAATAGCTAGTGGTGCTCCGG
Source organism: Oppia nitens (assembly GCF_028296485.1). Taxonomy (NCBI): domain Eukaryota; kingdom Metazoa; phylum Arthropoda; class Arachnida; order Sarcoptiformes; family Oppiidae; genus Oppia; species Oppia nitens. Next base: position 561,617 of record NW_026533206.1, read on the forward strand.
TTCATCTGACTGCTGGTGCTTTCGTCGTCATCGTTGTCCTCCGAGGACATGAACTCCTAAAATTAAAGAGACAACCAAAAATAAAAAATTAACAGACAGTCAGACAGACAGACAGTTTGAAGTGTCAATCGACTACTTTCGTTGTCTGACATCGATGTTTGACATKTGTTTGCATACTAACAGTGTGTAAGTGTCAGCAAAAAAAAATAAAATCTCAAATTTTGTCAAATAGTTTCTTTAAAATTTAGTTTTTATTTGTTTTTTTTTAGTTTAGTTTGTTTGCATACCTTTCCTCTCCCTCYCTCTCTCCCTCTCTCTCTCTCTCTCTCTCTCTCTCTCTCTCTCTCTCTCTCTCTCTCTCTCTSTCTCTCTCTCACAGACACACACACACACACACACACACATATATATATATATAAAAGGTTGATCTGAACCTAACTTTCCTTTAGATAAAAATCTTATGCAATACTTATGCAAATCGATAGCCAAATAGACAGTTAAATAGGATTTTTTTCACACACCTTATAATAAACTCACTCTCTCTCTCTCTCTCTCTCTCTCTCTCTCTCTCTCTCTCTCTCTCTCTCTGCACAGAAAATGTCTTGAAAAAAAAATTAATTAAAATCTCTCCCAACACACACACACATAAAAAAAATCAATGTATGATCTACTTTGTATATATATATATAAAGTAAATTTATATATAAAAGTATATATACTGTTCAAAAATAAAAGTATATAAACTTTACATATATAAAACTAAATTTACTATTTTAAGTAAACATAAAACAAATACAGTAGAACAGTAAATGCAAAAATAATTTTTTTTTTAAAAACATTTTAAACACTATAAAAGCAATCCAATAATGACTATGAAATAATATGAGTTTTTTATTGTTTTTTTTGAATAGAGATTTTTTGGTTGTTTTTTAATTAAATGTTTGAAAATTTGTTGGCAAACAAAAATGTAATTTAATAATTTTTTTGATGTTTTAAAAAAAATTTAATCTTTATATGAAAATAGTATATATATATACTGAATATAATTGAGTGGGTGAGTGAGTAAGTTAGATAAAAAGCATATTCATGGTATTTATATATACTGTATATGCGATTAGATGAGAAAAATTAGTTTATATTTATACCGTATATATATATAATACTGTATATAACATCAGTAAAGATCCTATAATTATAATATCAATAATCAATACTTTACTGTTATTTTGTTTTGTTGGGCAATGATTTAATAGCTAAATACAGTAGTACTAGTAGTTATACAGTATATAAGGGATCGGGAAGAAAGTTAAGTGAAGTTTTGAAAAGGAAATGATAATACAGAGAGAGAGAGAGAGAGAGAGAGAGAGAGAGAGAGAGAGAAAGAGAGAAAGAAAGAGAGAGAGAGAGAGAGAGAGAGAGAGAGAGAGAGAGARAGAGAGAGAAAGAGAGAGAAAGAGAGAGAAAGAGAGAGAAAGAGAGAGAAAGAGAGAGAAGAGAGAGAGAAGAGAAAGAGAGAGAAAGAGAGAGAAAGAGAGAGAAAGAGAGAGAAAGAGAGAGAAAGAGAGAATAACCATAGAGGAAGAGATAGCGGGTAAGTGATTGATTGGACAGTTAGTGTGGGTGAGAGAGAGAGAGAGAGAGAGATAGTGGGTGAGAGAGAGGGGGAACATCAATCGATACCTACCAATGAATGCTTTCTTCGTTGTTGTAGTTGTTGTTTCTGTTTTTTCTTTTGTTTTTTCTTCTTACCATTGCTTGGATCAGTTAAATTGCCATTATTTTTATAATGATTACCACCACTACCGCCACCACTACTACTACTTTTCTTGATCCGGACAATCTCGTGGGTCGAGTCGTTTGAATGGCTATTGTTTGTTATGGATCGACAACCACTACTACCGCCGCCGCCACAGCCGCCGCCGGACAGCTCCGGATAGACAATACTTTGGACACTTCTGGACGATAGGTCATCGACAACAACACCACCGCAGCCGGTTGTAGGCAGTTGTGGACAACAAAAGTGATGTCTGTGTCCTTTACTGCATACATACTTGAAATGGTGTTTCGGGTGATGATGACTGTGCTGATGGTTATGATGATGATGATGATGGCAACCATCACACGACATCTGACTCAATATTGAAGCTGTTAGGGCTGTCCGAGTCAATAGATAGATAGATAGGAGGAGGAGAGGGGGTGGTATAAAATAACCGTAATCAATGGTCAGCGCTTACTTACCCGCGTTATTACTGCGGACAGTATGTACCCGAATCTGGCCGGCGCCGCCGCCGCCGCCATGCGATGAAGCATTTTTGTATTTCATGGCCCGTTTTGTACAGAAACCGTAGCGGCTGACCAGTATGAAAAAATCGCGGCGATACTGTTTGGTCAGTATGGCATAGAGGAACGGATTGGCACAGGAGTTCAACGGGTAAAACGTTACCAACAGAAACTTGGATTTGGTAACGTCTATCAGCGGATAGCCGGCAATGGCTGTCAGGCCGAAAAAAGCTATCGGTGCCCAACAAACAAAATCGGTGAACACCAACAGTGCCATACGTTTGGCAATAGTCATATCGTTTAGGGTGGCTCTGGTCTGTTGGCTGACAATTGAACAGTACATCTATACAGTAGCACCGGCACCGACACCGACACCATCATCGATGATGATTAAGGACAAACCAATTGATGATAACATTCAATGATAATAATTAATATTAGATTATTTTTTTTAAATAAAAAATTTATGTCCAAAAAAAATCAAATAAAATATTTGTCAGTTGTTGGTTATGTTATGTTATATTTGTTTGCAAATATATATATATTAATATATATATATATATATATATATATATAGATTAATTGACTGACTAGACAGGGAACAGGTAGTTTTATAGGGAACTGGTAGTTAGAAAAAATAAATAGTCAACTGTATGAGTGAACTATTTATATTTATATTATAAATTTCAATTCAACTATATATTTTTATATATATATATTTCCAACATATACTGTAAGTTTAATAGTCTAAAATTTTTGTTATTGATATATTATACTATTATAATGTTTTATTTCAATTCAATGTATATACTAATTATTAATATTATCATATAATTTATTTATTTTTTTTTTTAAATTACTATTCATTGTGAGAAAAAAATAAAAACTAATTTTTAAAGATAGGAAAATTTATATCAAAAAAATTATAATAACTACTGATTACTCAGAAAATAAAATACTGTATCAAATAACTATAGGAATATTCTGTACTATTATATACATATACATTGGCCAGTCTACTAGTGTCATAACATTGATTTTGTGTGTGTCTATGTGTGTATGTGTGTGTGTGTGTGTGTGTCTATATATATATGTTTGTGTGTGTGTGTCCAATAAAATTGATTAAAACAAAAACAACAAAACGTTATGGTTTTTATTATATTAGTATATTGTATGATATATATTAAGTTGTTTGGATTTCAAGCTAACTATGCAAACATTTGATTTTTTTAAACATTAAATTGTTTGTTAAAACTTTTTTTTTAAATTAATTAATTAATGTATTGTTTTATTATTACATACCTTTGCATAACAGGCCGATATCAATACAAAGGCCAGTCCATTGATTGTAAGCAATGCCAGCAAATAGGCCACACCACCCGGATAACGGTTTTCCATTGGCAAACATATGGATGTCTTTGAATATGTGGATATACCCATGAGGGGCATGGATGCCATCAGTATGGCATACAGCCAGCCACCAATCATCACTTTCACAGCCAACCCTAGTTTCAATCGTTTATTCAATTGTATGGCAAACGTTATGGCAAACCAACGTTCCAGTGTTATAACCGTTAGGGTAAATATGGACAGTTCGCTGGCAAATACAGTTATAAATCCGGCTATCTTACAGCCCATACCTTTCAACAACAAAAAAAAATAAATAAAATATATATATATTGTATTTAATTGAAAGTGAAATTCAATTTAATTAATAATGCGATTATATTCTCTCTCTCTCTCTCTCTTACTCTCTCTTACTCTCTCTTACTCTCTCTTACTCTCTCTTACTCTCTCTCTCTCTCTCTCTCTCTCTCTCTCTCTCTCTCTCTCTCTCTCTCTCTCTCTCTCTCTCTCTCTCTCTCTCTCTCTCTCTCTCTCTCTCTCTCTGTCTGTCTCTTTATATATATATCTATATATGCTATGCTTTGTTGTTGTTGTAGTTAATGCCTATTGAAAACAATACACATGTAATCAAATAACTAGAAAACAATAATCGCCAAAAATAAAATAAAATAAATAATAGCTAACATATTGTAGTAATAAATAATAAATAATAGAAAATCAATTTATTTATTTTTTTAATTACAAAAATCTCATGATTAATGACACACTATATGTTTGTTAACGATTTTTTTTATGTTTGTTTGTTTTATTTAAACCAATCAATACCTAGAAATACAATTATAAATTACATTAACAATCGATATACGGGAGTTGTATTGTATTGTATATATGTACTGATTATTGGGTCCCAGAATATTCTGTATTATTATAGGCTATTATAATAGACTGACTACCAGTGCTCAGATGATTGAACATACGGTTATCAATAGTTTAATATAAATTTATTTGGATATAGTGTACATCAAAGAATCAAATTCAAATTAAATGATATAAAATATGGCATTATTTTACACAACACTAAAAACTTACAAATTAATAGCTGAAAAAAATATTTGTTATTTTAAAAATAAAATTAATTAATTATATTTGTTGGGTCACACTATCTATACTATAATAATAATAATAATAATAATTAACAGCAATAGCATCCCATATAATGGATAGCATTTACATTAAAAAAAACTTTTATATATATAATTATATAACATTAAACATATATACCATTCAATAGTAATTTTTTCTCTCAATAGTATTTAGTTGTAATTTTTTTTTATTACTGTATATGTGTTAAGGTCTCTATTATACATATAATACAGTATAAAATGGTATAAAAGTTTGAGAGACACATTTGGGATCAATTTTAGGCAATTATTTTTATTATTTTGCTATACAAACTTAACAACAACAACAATAGATATAAACTAATGTTTTATATATACAGAATATTCTGTATATGTATGTACTGTATATACCTTTCCTATATAGACTTTTTTTTAATACAATTACTTATTTATTTTAGTATTATTTTTTTTGGGGACAAATTAGTCAAAAACTAATAAAACAACAACAAATAAAAATTATTTGATTAGTTTTTTTTTATTCCATAGACAGTATTATAGGATCAATATATATATATTATAAATAAATGGTATTTAAATTAAATTATCAAACATTAATGTGCCAAATATTTGCGCAAAAATTGCTATTGGTTAATTTTATTATTCAACACACACACACACACACACATACATACATACACACACACACACATACATACACACACACATACATACATAAAACATACTAATAAAAGCTAACAATAATAACTATTAAGTGCAAGATATAATAATTTAATTAATTAAAAAAATAACTGTATATTATTATATATAACATATATGACAAAAATGTTGTCTTATTAATATTAATAATATTATATAATAATAACCAAAAAATTATTATTATTATTACAATACATACCGTGTTGCCAGTCGATGGCATAATTGAAATACTGGCCCACAGTATGCAAATCTACTACAGCTATGATGAACAGGTAGATGCCTTTTTTTGTTATTTGGATGGGATGGGTATATAATTTTTTTGTTGTTGGTGGGACAGGTAGATAGATATAATTTTTTAAATGTATTTTTTAATATTATTATATAATAGGATATAACTTACCCATCATTAAGTCGGCGATCGCCAGATTAATCATCAAAAATTTGCTTACATTGAAACCAAAACGACCACTAAATTAATAATAAAAAAAATTATAAAAAATAAAATAAATAAATAAAATGTATATAATATTAACTAAATTAACAAAATATTATATAAACTTTAAGCACAAAAACAAAACAAAAAAATATTAAGTATATATTTCGATATATTTTATTATTATAATAATAATAATATTATTTATCGCAACAGTTATATACTCTATATATATATATATATATTAATATAATCCAAATGTCTAAAACATAATAAACAATAAACAAAACTTTTTTCATAACTTTATTTTCATATACAGTATATATATATATAATATTATTATTAAAAAATAATAAAATAAAATATAAGTAATATATAATAAATAATATTTGTATATTATGTGCGAACATATATAAATTGTATGATTTTTTCAAATATATATATATATAAATACACAGTTATAATAAAAATAATAATAATGTATTTATGAGTTAACAACAAAAAACAAAACAAAAAAAACAAAATAAATATAATAAAAATCTTTACATAAAATCTAAATCTTATTTATATTTCAATATATATATAGTTTTTTGTATAAACATTTTGTTAATGTATTTTTGTTTTATACAACATTATTATTATTATGTGTGTCTAGAAATTAATGTCAGACAACATTAGTATACTATATATATATATATATAATCAAAATATATAACAGAAAAAATATATATATTATTTTTATATATAAATTATAAGATTAAAAAAATAGTAATTTTATTACTAGTATTAGTATTTTGTTTTTTTTTGTTTCATTCAATACATTGGCAATTGGCTCAAACAATTCATAATCATATGCTAATAGTCCAGCAGCACAGGCAGCTTAGCACACACACACACACAGGGATATGTCAATGCATTTTATGCATACATACTGTATAGAAAATAAAATAAAAAGTGTCATAAGATTAGGGCCCACTAAACAACAACAAAAAAAACAAAAATAAAATCGATATAATGTTACTAAAAAAAATAAATTATGGACTCATAATATCCAACTTAGACACTAACTAATGATTTATTAAGATTGTTATTATTTTTATTTTAGTAGTAGTAGTAGTAGAAGTTTAAGATACATACACATACACACATATACACACACATACACACACATACATACACATACAAACACATACACACACATACACATACACACACATATAGACACACACATATAGACACACACATACACACACATACACATACACACACATACACATACACATACACACACATACACACACATACACATACACATACACACACATACACACACATACACACACATACACACACATACACACACATACACACACATACACACACATACACACACATACACACACATACACACACACATACACACACATACACACACACACACACACACATACACACACATACACACACATACACACACATACACACACATACACACACATACACACACATACACACACATACACACACATACACACACATACACACACATACACACACATACACACACATACACACACATACACACACATACACACACATACACACACACACACACACACATATACACATACACACAGACATCTCTTTCCTATTTACATCCCTTTCCCCAGTAATGGGTAAAATGTTTGCGTGGTTTTAATATATAATTATGTATTTATATAATTATGATTGACATTTTAATATAATAGTTAGATGATGACAAACAATATATATATATATAGTACAGTATGTTAAATATTACAAAAAAAAACTAAACAACTAAAAAATTGCTTAAATAATAATAATATCATAAAATAAAAAATTGTCAACGACAACAACAAAAACAAAAATTTTTTAGCTAAAAGATATAAAATAATAATACTATAAAAATACATAAAGTGAAACAACAATAATAATAATAATAATAATATTTAATAAAAAAACAAATGTTACAAACAAATGTAGATTTATGTTAGATTTGTTATACATTTTTTTTATAATATTAAAAAAAATCTCTTAACTTAATAAAATACTCAAAATTTTATAATATTTATATAATATACAAAAAATATATAATATTTATATCAATATATATATAATGTATATATAATGTATATATTTTTTTTGTAAAGTTTAATATATATATAAAATTGGATCAGTTTTTATAGGAATCAAATAATACTAACAAAAATATTTTTTTAAAATAGCTTAAAATTCTAACAAAAATAATAATATATCTATTTTTTACAATATATACTTGTAATAGTATATAAATTTATAATAATATAAATATTGTATATACTATTCAATACAATACAGTAAAACACAATTGTTTATTATTATTATTATTATTGTATTGCACTTGAGTTTATAAATATATATATATATATATATATATATATATATATATATATATATATATATATAATAAATATAAAAATAAAAAAAATATTTGTTGTTTAGTACAATTGATATACTATTTATTAATATATAATATTCTATTATAAATCTTATTTATTTTTATTAATCATTATAATAACATTATAAATAATTCAATAGTGATTTTTTAATAACAATAATAATAAAAATATGTATATTTGTTGTTACTATTATTATTATTATAAATAAATTAAATAATTAATTTAAAACCTGTGTTTTTACTAGTATTATAACTATTATACCTATAAAAAAATCTCATTATTTTTATTAACTTAATTATTATTATTATTATTGATTTTAAACACTATTAATATTTTTATTGTCATAATTTGTCTTATAATTGCAACAAAAAATAATTATATATTAATATACAGTAATATTAAAATCCAAACTATAGCTTATTATTATTATCGCAGATATATATATATATATATATTAGTTATATATTAGTTAATTATACTATCAATGGACAGTACAGTTGGGACATATAGATTGTATTACTAACCTCATGAGTACAATCATAACGGCTGTATTGCCCAAAACGGCTGCAATCACTACAAGCCATACCAATATCCGGAGGAAGGCATTGCCCATAACGTCCTCACACGGGTTGAAGGCGTCGGGCATCGGAAAACACTCGACCTTATGATAGTTGACATATATTGGACCGCATAGTACTGGCTAATAGGTGTGTTGAGGAATGGGAGGTTTGGGATGGGGTAGGTATGTGTGTGTGTGTGGAAAATATATTGCGAAAAAATAGAGAGAGAGAGAGAGAGAGAGAGAGAGAGAGAGAGAAAATTATAAGTAAATTGTATTATAAATATTGCTTTTTGCAAAATAATTTAATTACTAAATAAACCTTATCTATAAAAAAACAATTGTTATTTTGTAATTAAATTGTTTTTTTTTGTTGTTGTAATTATTAATTAGTGTATTGACTATAGTCAAGTATAATATTGTGTATTATATATATATGTGTGTGAATTAATTATTTAGATATTATATAATATAATAGAGATTTAAATGGCTATAAAAAACATTTATAATGCTATTAATATATATATATATATATCAATATATTGATACTGTATATATATAAATTGCATTAAGTATTAGGTTGCTAATTAAATATTTAGTATATAATTTTTATATTATATTAAAAATTTAATTATTTATAAACCCCAGTACACAATGAAATATTAATATATATATATGATATTAAATAAATAAAGTAAAACATATTTAATTACATATAAATATATATAATATTAAATTACATTATAATTTAGTTTTGTTTGCACAAACATTGAAAATAATTTACTTATTTTTTTTGTTATACTAAAAAAATATCAATTAATAATAAATGATATTTTATTTGTATTTTTTATTATTATAAATTAAATTAAATATAAATTAGTAAAAAATTGTTAATAGCATATTGTATTAGGATATTATCAATAAAATTAATTAATTGATAAATAATTAAAAAAAAAATTATCGGTAAAAAATAGTTATTATAATAATAATTAAAATAAAAATTTCTAAATCTATTAATTAAATAAAAAAATTATACTAAAAAAATAATTTAGATATAAATAATAATAATTATCAGTACAAAAAAATTGTATTTAACTAACAAACAAACAAAAATTCAATCAATTTTTTTTCTAAAATGTTGAAAACTTATTTAAATTTTATAATTTTTCAATTCATATATTGTTTTGTTAGTTTAGTTAATAGTCTTATTATTATTATTATTGCTATTATTATTGTTGTTAATGTTATTATTATTATTATTATTATTGCTATTATTATTGTTGTTAATGTTATTATTATTATTATTATTATTATTATGTGACTATATTTTAGTTGTGTTAACGACACAAATAAATTAATCATTGACTTGGGATTTGAAGTTTCAATTTATTTATTTTTTTTGAGAGACAAACCAAACAATATATACGAAACAAAAAAAATCTTCAATTAAATTGATTTGTATTTTCTCTTTAAAAGAGTAGTTAATTGATAATCAATTTACAAATCAATTATAATAATAAATAACAACAAAAAAACAAAAAAAAATACAGTACTGTATATAAAAAACAGTATATAAACTGTTATTTTAGTTTTTGTTTAGTTGTTAAATAAAAACTTTTTTTTTGGTCGGAAAAACACTTCATTGTATTGATTAAAAAATGGGTTAAATTTAATAAAGTTATTAATAGTTATTAATTTGTGGTTTGAATTTAATCAATAACTTCAACAAAAAATTGTAAAAATATTTTTGAATTCAATTCTAACTATAATTAATAGATAATAAAATTAATTTAATTAAAAATAATTTTTTTTGTTGATTACTAACTCTAATAATAACTCTAATAATTGTTTATAAATATATATATTGTATATTATTATACTAAACTATTTTAATATTTATTATCTATATATATATATATTACTATATAATATTATTTTATTATTAATTACTACAGTATATTATTAATTAAATTATAATTATAAATAATTTTTTTTTAATTTTTTAAAAAACATACAATTGGCGGATTAGTCCTATTATTATCGGGCACTGGTACAAAATGGCCGGGCATATTATCCATGGTTACTGTTTCACCATTGAATGATGGCCTGTTATTTTGGTTGTTGTTGTTGTTACTATTGTCATCCACTTTAAATATCTCACCAAAACCTGGCCTAACTGTCGGCCCATTAGTAGTAGTGATCATCACATATGTATTACTACTACTACTAGTGCTAGTGGTTGTGGTAGTACTGGTTGATGATGGATAGGTAGGTCCGTCCTGTTGTAGTGATTGATAGTCAAACGTTGGTTGGCCGCCACTGCCGCCACCACCGCCACCAGTGGTCACATTGTAGACAATATCACCGAAAACGCTTAAATTGCGACCATCGGGACTCCATGAGCCGTGACTTTTTAGTTGACCCCATTGGCCGGGAAATGTATTGTCACCTCCGCCACCACTACCACTGGTGTCATACGGTTGCTGCTGCTGATGATGATTGTTATGGTCATCATCATCACCATCACTATCACCGCCACCAATACCACCCCCACCATGCAGTAGTAGGTCGTCCTCAGTGGCAAACAATTTGATTATTTTGTCGGCAAACATCCAGGCCTTGTGTTTTGTTGCCCGATATAAGGCAACCACTGAGTTAGGTGTTTGTGAGCTGCCGGTGCCTGTAGTCGGCGGACATATCCTACTGTGTGTGTTTGAAAATGATTTGATTAGAAAGAAAAGAGAGAGAGAGAGAGAGAGAGAGAGAGAGAGAGAGAGAAATATAAATTAATAATAAAAAGCAATGTATTTTTTGAGGAATGGGCCCAAAGTGGTGGTAAATATATATATATATATATTGTATTTATATGTGTGTCTAATATGCAACATATATATATATATATATGTATATATATATATATATATATATACTGATATAAATTATTTTTTTAATTTACATTATTTGCTATCTATTATATTATATATAGTGATATACATATAATATAATAGATAGCAAATAATATAAATTAAAAAAAAATAAATAAAATTATTTATTTAATTATTTTTGTTGCATTAATTTTCTATACAATATACATATATATATATATATATATATATATTATATGTATATGTTGTTATATATTGTTATATATTAGACACACATATAAATACACAAAAAATATATTCACACCCACTTTGCGCCCATTCCTCAAAAAATACATAATTTTTTTTATTATTAATTTATATTTCTCTCTCTCTCTCTCTCTCTCTCTCTCTCTCTCTCTCTCTCTCTCTCTCTCTCTTTCTATATATATATATATACTTTAGGAGAAACTTTATCTGGAAATTTTCTATTAATTAATTAATATTTGATTACCTATTAAACTCCCATAGGTTGGCCAGTTTGGCAAACTCTTTGGGCTTATGGGTGGCCGGAAATTTGAATGCACAACAATGGTACGGATAGGTTAGGTAGGCTTTTTTAATATGCTTGAAATTAACTATCGACGGTATCTCTTTCATTGTGAATACGTTTTGCAGTTTCAGGGTTTCCAGTGTATCCATAGCCAGTGTTGGCAATTTGCTTATGGATGTCTCCGATAGGTCACTGAGAGAAAAAAAAATTTATTTATTGATTGTGAAAAAAAACAAATTATTTTTATATTAATTTTTGTTTGTTTGTTTTTGTTTGTTTTACAATGAAAATAACTACTATATTATTTCAATGTAAATTAATTAGAAAATATATATATATATATAGTTTATATATTATTAATTAATAATAAATATGATATCTTACTACTACTATTACTGCTACTACTACTACTACTACTACTACTACTACTACTACTACTACTACTACTACTACTACTACTACTACTACTACTACTAGTACTACTAATACTACTACTACTACTACTACTACTACTACTACTTCTACTACTACTACTACTACTACTACTACTACTACTACTACTACTACTACTACTACTACTTCTACTACTAYTACTACTACTACTACTACTACCTGTATTAATGGATATTAGTAGCGCACAGGTATGTACTACATTACATACTACTGTATGTAGACAGCAATTAGTACCAGTATGTATGGGGGGAAGTAATAGTGTATATAATAATAATAATAATAACTTATTGTTATTTTCAATTAAACCCAGAATATTCTTGATATATATATATAACAACAATTTGTATGTATATAACAATGTGTTTGTTTGTTGTTATTGTTGTTGTTGTGAATACTGAATAGTGGGTTAAAATAGTTTTATTTATATAACATTATTATAATATATACTTTATATATATATATATATATATATATATATATACTGTGATCATATAAAGACATGTCATACATATTTTATTTCAAGCACCGGGAGTTTGATATAGAAAACAAAAACAATTGAATGACTGATTAAACTTCAACAATAAAAAAAAAGTTTTCTCAACAAAAATTATTTATTTATTTCAGCCAAACAAATATAAGGAAAAAAACAAATAAAAATTGGTTACAATTTATTTTTTATATAAATATATTATTGTTGATAATGTTGTCAAAAAACGTATAAATATAATATTGTAATTATATTTATAATTTACACACACACACACACAAACTAAAAAAAATAAAAATAATTTTTATTAAACATTTAAAATTTATAAACTATATCCAAAAAAAATAATATATATAATATTTAGTAATGTTTCAAAAAAATAAATATTATATTATATTATTTATATAATGCATATTATATTTGTTATTAATACTCTAATCTCATATATATAAAAAAATTATTTATATCATATAATAAACAATAAAATAACAAACAAATAAAAATTTTTATTATTACTAAATTTAGAAAATATACTATAGATTGAGTTGTCAGCTAAAAGCTACAACAAAAAAATATAAAAACTTAATAAAACATACAATTTTTAAATATAAAAGTATAAAAAAAACAAACAGAAAAAATTATATATTAAATTATATTATATATATAAAATTTTACATAAAATATTTGAATATGTAAATTATTATATACATATATTAGATACCTGTATATTTAATATTAAAATATATTTTCTAATCTAATATATTCAAGATAAATTATAATTAGTTAATTATATGTCTAAAACAAAATCAATATTGTAAAGTAAAATATTTAAAAAAAAAATAAAATAGTTAACAAAAAAATAAATACTAATAATAAAAAGCAAGCAAACAAACAAACCTAAAATTTGTCAAAATAACATTATATAAAAAAATAGTAGCAAAAGTTGCATTTAACAAAAATGTGCTGTTTTTTAAACAACAAATAAAAATAAAACAAGTCCTACTATTTGTATGTACACACACACACACACACACACACACACACACACACACACACACACACACACACACACACACACACACACACACACACACACATACATACATACATACACAAACACACACTCATGCATACATACACACATACATACATACATACACACACACATATATATTAATACACATATACACACACATACATACACACACATACACACACATACATACACACACATACATACACACACATACATACACACACATACATACACATAAAAAATCTTACAATTTATTTGTATATGTGTTTGAAAACATAGGTTTTGATCTCTCTCTCTCTCTCTCTCTCTCTCTCTCTCTCTCTCTCTCTCTCTGTTTCATCAATTTTACCCAACAATTTCATGAGAATTGAGACACAATTGGACTATAAATATATATATATATATACTATTGATATCCTAACAAATAAAACGAAATAATACTAACAAATAATACTTAAAATAAAATCTATAAAACTTATTTGTCGCTCATTTAGACACAAATCTTTATAGTGTTATATATATACAGTATTTTTTGAAGACATCTATTATTATTATTATTATTATTTTGAAGAGATTTTTTTTATTTGTTTTTGGTTTCTGTAGTTTTGATCATAAAATTAAATACTATAAGAAAAAAAATAACAGAAACAAAATCAAAATCCTATTTATTTGTTACAATGATTTACAATAATATCTGTCTATTTGTTGTATTATATATATATATATATATATATATATTGTCTCAAATAGACTCTAAAGTATTATATTTTTATTGCAATATATATATATATATATAGGATTTTGTTGTATTAAACACACAATTATCTACTACTAGAAAATACATTGATATTTCTATTAATATAAATTTATATACAGTATTATATATAACACACAATTTAATAAAGCCATACAAACTTTTGAATGTTATTATTTTTATTATCATTTCAGTATTACTGTATTATTATATGTTGATACCACATATATACAGTCTATAAGTTAATACTGTATCAATAATAATAATAATACCCTTATTCACCTAAAGGTCGTCCAAATTGTATATAGAGGGGGTAGGGTGGGGTTTAAAATTTATTTAAAAATTAGACATTTTAAGTGAGTTTTAACATTAAAAAAAAAGATTTTTTTAGTGAACGACTCCTAAACTTGTGTATAAATGTGTCTATGTATATATGTATATATATATGTGTGTGTATATATGTGTGTTTATGTGTATGTCTGTGTGTCTATGTGTCTATGTGTGTATGTATGTGTGTGTGTGTGTGTGTGTGTATGTATGTATGTATGTATGTGTGTGTGTATGTATGTGTCTATGTGTCTATGTGTCTATGTGTCTATGTGTGTATGTATGTGTGTGTGTGTGTGTATGTGTCTGTGTATGTATGTGTCTATGTGTGTGTTTATGCGTTTGATTGTCTGTGCAATTATAAAAGTGTTAAAAGTATGTTAAATATTTGCTAAACACTTCAAACAAATTTTCACAAACAAATCAATAGTTTATTTTTATTTTGTTATTGTGTTTAATACCAATAAACTGTATGTGTTATTCACTTTTACTACTTT
>NW_026533206.1:582500-592500 GCF_028296485.1 Oppia nitens
AATAAATAAATAATTTAGTAAATAAATTTTATTAAATAGATAGTAGGGTTAGGCATCAATTACATCAATAAGTTTTAGACTACTATTTGATTGTTATTTAATATATATATATATATATATATATACAGTAAGTCAATGATTATTAATAATAATAGTTATAATTTAAAACTTATAAGTTATATACTATATATACTGTATATATATTATATGACTAACTCTGGACTAACTTTATGAATGTAATGCACTTTTATTTATATCATATATATATATATATATATATATTAGTATTATTATTGACATTTTTTTCTAGGAATTTATATATATATATATATATATTATCATTATTATTATAGTATGATAACTTGTATGATGAGTAATATACTGTATATATATATTGATAATATGGTTTCATCTATTTTTTTTGTTATTGGATGCATCCATACAATAAATTTAGTTGACTTAATAATAATAATAATAATAAAACGATAGATAGATAGTTGGCATCAAATAACATTTAAAGATAATTATTTAATATACAGTATACTGTATATTAAAAAAAAATTATTATTTTTATTATTATATTATCATGAAATCACACACTCATACATATATTGTTTTTTATTAAATGTGGTGAAACTTAATATAGTAGTAATGATTATATATATATAGATATTATTTTTATTGAAAAAAATAAAATTAATAATTATAATAATTATCAATTAATTTTAATTGTAATTTTATACAATCAAAGTTCGTATATATTTATACATATATATTGTCTAACATTATATCTAACATACTATATATATATATATATATATAATACTGTAGACAGTAGACAGTAGTATATAACATATAAAATGTTTGTCTATTAGATAACTAGATATTTGATATATATATTTATATAACAATTATTATTAATATCATATTATATGTATATATAAATATAGTATATATTACTATTAGATATTACCGTAAATTTCAGTCATATTAACATAATATGAAACACAATACACAATAGAATATTTAATCAAAAAAAAAATAAAATAAAAATTGTAATTAAAAAATAATATATATATATATATTATATTAAAAAACTTATATAATATCATAGAATAATACTAAATGTTTTTGTAAAAAATTTATTTTAATTTTTTTTAATAATCATTAATATTTTTTTAAAAAAAACTGTATCACATATATCGTACAGTATATACTATATATATGATATAATGCAAACCCACACACATATAGTAGAAAATTGTAGTTTTTTTTAATTAAATGTAAAAAAATTATAATCAAAAAACTATTTAATATATATTAAATTATTATTATTATTATTATTATTATATAAGAAATTACTTACAAAACTTGCAGATAATTCAAGTGTTGAAAAACTCCAGACTCTATAAGCCTAAGCCTATCCATTGATTCCATATATCTATTGATAAAAAAATAAATAAATATTTATTTATTTTTTTATAAAAACAAATTAAAAAATAATAATTTTTATATCCATTGCAAAAATATTTTTTTTTAAATTTTTTTTATTACTATTGATATTTAATTAATTTTTTATACAAAAAAAATTATACAAATACTTACAGTTCAGTTAGATTTTTGTAATTTTCTAATGAATTTTCTTTTAATATTTCGATTCCAACTGATCTTAAAATGCTATTTAAAAAAAATATCAATTTTTTTTAATTAAAATATTTTTTTTTGAAAAATAAAATAAATTACTATTAAAACTAAATTTTTAGCATTAAATTTATTTTTAAAAAAAACATAAATTTAACTATTATTATTTTTGTATTAAAAAATATATAATAATAAAATTGTATTATTTAATAGTAAAACAAATTGAAATATAAATTTATAATTTGTATATACAGTATAAATATATTATTTATATATATATATAATATACAGTATATATATATATATATTTGTTGATTGATTTGCATATTAAAAATAGTTATATAAGAGATAAAAATTAAAATATAAGTTATATATATATTTGAAACCATAAAATAAGTAATAATAATACTATAGAATAATAGATAACAAAAAATAATTTTTAATGAATAATAAATTATATTTTATGTAAAATTTAAACACAAAAAATATAATGCTTTTAAAAATAATAAATATTTAATATTTTCTTTTATGTTAAAAATAATTTTATTTTTTTGGCATTTGTTTTTTAAGTAATCTTTAAACAAAAGAAAATATATATTGAAAATAATATTATAATTATAATAAATATATACAGTATTTCATAATATTATTGAATACTAATATATAAGATATACAGTATATAAATATATTATTATATATATATAGAATATAAGATTAAATTTTGATATAAAAATCTAATTAAAACATTTATTGATTATTTTTTTTTTAATTTAAGTTTCTATTAAATAATTTAATCAATAATAGACAAAAAAAAATTATTAAAGCTATTATAAGAAATTTATTTTATTATTTTAAAAGAAAATTATTCAATAGATAACTAAATAATATATATTTTAAAAAATAATGTATAGATATATATAGTATAGGAAAATATTTTTATTGACTACTACTTGTAAATCATTTATCACTATTATTATTATTATTATATTAAGTTTATTATTATTACAAATTGTTTTTGTTTTTTCTCAACACTATTAGTATCACAAAACAATCAAAACAATTAAGTCTAGAGATTTAAAAATGCATTTATTATTTATAAAAATGTTATATTGTATTGTGTTATATATATATACAGTATATATATATATATATATATATATATATATATATATATTATGATTTTGTTTTGTTATAACAATATGTTTGTACACTTACATACATATAACCACTTTATACTATAATATAAATTGGTATATAATTTATATACAGTGTATATGTAATAAATGATGATTAATCGTATCAATTACTTGAATGGCTTAAAATAATAGTTGTGTTATATAGACTGTACTGTATATAAGCATTTTATGTATAGACTAAATAATAATAATAATAAATGTATAGAAAATATTGTTGTTATCAAAAAATATATTGAGAGATATTGTACTTTATTGGCGCCGTATGTCTCAAAGTTATGTGCAATGTGTATGTGTATGTGTATGTGTATGTGTATGTGTATGTGTATGTGTATGTGTATGTGTATGTGTATGTGTATGTGTATGTGTATGTGTATGTGTATGTGTATGTGTATGTGTATGTGTATGTGTATGTGTATGTGTATGTGTATGTGTATGTGTATGTGTATGTGTATGTGTATGTGTATGTGTATGTGTATGTGTATGTGTATGTGTATGTGTATGTGTATGTGTATGTGTATGTGTATGTGTATGTGTATGTGTATGTGTATGTGTATGTGTATGTGTATGTGTATGTGTATGTGTATGTGTATGTGTATGTGTATGTGTATGTGTATGTGTATGTGTATGTGTATGTGTATGTGTATGTGTATGTGTATGTGTATGTGTATGTGTATGTGTATGTGTATGTGTGTGTRTGTTAGCCCACAAAACACTCATTAAAGCGTAAACTTTATCGGAAGAAAATACTAAATAATAACTTTGAGATTAACGTCTCATTAATCTCTGGGCTCCGAAAATGTGTGTTTCCTTATGTTTTTTAATAGCTCTCTCTCTCTCTCTCTCTCTCTCTCTCTCTCTCTCTTTGTAACCAATATTTCATATAACTTTTAAATTGCAATTTTTTTCAACTAAATAGTTTGTTTTAAAGTTAAGAAAGTTGTTTTTTAAAAAAAAAATTTATAAAAATAAATAACAACACAACGCGTGTATTGTTAGACAATAATAATGATATGATATATCTTATAGTTAGTTAGTATTATATATATATATATTTTTTTAGTTAAGTTAAAAGTTTTGAGGACACAAACAAATAGACAAAAAAAACAAAATACAATTAACAACAATGACACCCAACTGTCCACAAAAAACTTATTGATTTTTGTTTTGTTGCTGTTTTGTTGGATCAATAGGATTGCCAACTGTGTGTATATAAATACATTTTAAATAAACTAAATAATTAAATCAAAAAAAGTTGATTTTTTTTGGTTAAATAAATATATTTTTATCTTATTTATATTTAACATTGTGTATTTATTAATTGATGATTATATATATATATATATATATATAAATTTATATACAGTATATACTGTACATAATATTAATTATTAAGCAAACAAACAAAATTAAGTGCTATTTAAAAAATTTATGTAATATATTTTTTTATAGTTATTTTTACTATTTTTCTATTTAAAAAATAAATAAAAACAACTATAATATTAGATAACATTTTAACTATTTTTATATTATTATTTATTTATAAAAAAAACATAATATTGTTTATAATTTAATGGCTATTTTTTACTGTAATATACATTATTTATTATTATTATTATTATTATTATTTAAAAACTTTTTTTTAGTTATCTTAAAATAAAACATTTAAGAGTTAGTTATATTATTGCCTATTAATAGTAAAGTTATACTAAAGAGAAAATTGTATATATTTTTTAAAAAAAAACACAAAAAATTCAATAAAAACTTTAATAAAATATTTTTAAAAACCAATTATTTATGAAAAAATTATTAAAAATTTCATATAATTTCATAAAATATTAAAATATTTCACTGGAGATCAATATAAATAATCTTTATTATTATTATTATGTTTTATTATTACTGTAGTAATAAAACAATTGTTACATAAATTATTTTTAAATTATTAAAATAATAAATTGCTTTAAACTAAAACTTTATGCTAAATAAATAATATATAAAATAATTATATAATAATAATAATAATAATACAACAAAAACAAAACACAATATTATATTATACCTTATTATTATTGTTAAACTATGTTTTAGTTTATAGATATTATTATTATTATTATGACTTAATATTAATAGTATTATAAAAAAAAATAAAATAAAAACGTAAATTGTTTTTAGGCTATACTTACAAAAAAAAATATTTAAAAAAAACATGTAAAACATAACTTACAAATCTATATACAGGTATTAGTTTTGAAAGAGAGAGAGAGAGAGAGAGAKAGAGAGAGAGAGAGAGAGAKAGAGAGAGAGAGATAGAGAGAGAGTCAGAGAGAGAGAGAGAGAGAGAGATAGAGAGAGAGTCAGAGAGAGAGAGAGAGAGAGTGAAAATCAACGCTTAAGGCATTATTATTCTTAACTTTATTTTTTTTAATACATAAAACTTGGAAATGCATTACAAGAATATTCTTATCAGAAAAATATTTATTTATTTATTTATTTTTATATAATATTATATATATATATATACTGTATATGAAAATTCCTTATTGTTAAATATAATACAAAAATTTTATTATTATTATTATTATTTTACATATTTATTTTGTTGTCAAATAATCTTTCACTCACTCACTCACTCACTTAAGTACAGTATTTCTTATAAAAAATATTATTTATTTATTTTTTTTGCTAAACTTTAAGAATGTTTATTATTATTATTATTATTATTATATAATAGCAAATAATATATTTTTTATTAAAAAATTACTGTTTTATTATTATTACTACTTCAATGATAAGTATACTAGTATTTACAAGTTATTTATTAAATATTTTTTTGAATATAATAAAATATACCACGTTAATTTTTTATTAAGTATTATTATTATTATTTTATAATAAAATATATATTATAAAAGTTTTATATATGATTTATTTATTTTTTTATTTTATCTCAGCTAACAATTTAGTATTTTAGAAATTTATTTAATATTTATTAATATATAAACATATAAGACATTCGTTAAATTGCTAGCTATTTAAACAAAAATAAAATAAAATAGAAAAATAGAAAAATGGAAAAATTATCAAGGACAATTTATTTTGATTTATGTGATTAGAAAAATGCACAAAAAATTAATGTTTTTTATGTTTGTTTTCTATGTCTTAATAATGATATAAAAAATTTATTTATTTTTTGCAACTTTGCAAACATTTTTTGTTGTTTTTGCCTAATATTACACTTTTTAAAAAAATAATAATAAATATATATATATATAATACTAAAGTTTTATATTTTTGTTTTTATATATATATATAATACTGTATATAGTATATTATGTCAAACATTAAAAACTATAATTTTTTAATAATAATAATTACATAATTAGTATTAATAATATAAATATATATAAAATAGATTTTAAAATAATCCTAATTTTTTTAGAAAAACATTATTTTATAATATATTTTATATTGCTATCAAAAATAATGTCTATATTATAGTTATAATATATTTTTATAAATTTAAATATTAATAAATTATATTATACTTTTTTTAGTAAAATTTATTGTCGATTATATTTGTTAAAAAAATGTTTTTTTTTCTTTTATAAATATTACCACAAAAAAATAATTAAATAAAATAATTTTACTTATTATTATTATTATTACTGTAGTATTTAAACAATGCTAAAATATTGTATAATTTTTAATACAGTATTATTAGGTATTATATATTATAATAATATTATCCTATTTATGGCATTATAGGGTATTAAATATAGCAATTTAATTAAATTTTAATATTTATAATATAATCTTATATTATAATATAATGTATATATATGTTATACAGTAATATTATAATACAATTGTATTGTTTATAATAAATTATCTTTTTAATAATAATAATAATAATAATAATAATAATATTTGTTTTATATTTTCTACACAATATATGTAAGTTTACAAAATATATTTTTTAATCTAGGCAATTTAAATTTATTTCAATAACATAATTAATAATTAAATAATTTTTTTTTGTATAATACATTTACTATTTGATGCAAAAAAATTTATTTAAATTGATTTAAAGTGATTTTTTTAAGCATAGATTTATATATAATAGATATAATACTATAACTTACTTATATATACAGTATATATATAAAAAAAACTAATGGCATACTTATAATAATATACATATATTATAAAGTTAGTGAATTAAATGATTCATAAAAATAATTTTTTTTGTGCTTAATATTTAAATCAATACAAAACTTTTAATATACTGTAAAACTGTTACAATAACTAATAGGCTAACTATATATTGTATTTTTAAATGAAAAATTGTAGCCAAAAAATACATTAATTATCTGAATCATACAGTAATACTATATATATAAGTTTATATATATACAGGAATATATATATATAATTACAATAATAATAATAATAATAATTTTATAGGAAATCTATTCATACTATATATGAAACTAACTACTGGTTTATATTGTATATTATACAGTAATTTCCCCCAACAAAAAAAATAATAATAATAACTTTTATAATGCAAATTACAATTTTCACTTACTTGACACACAATTGTTACAAACATAAACAGTATATACTGTATATATATTATATAAGATATTAACGTATATTATATTATATATATTTGAAGAAAAATGATAATTAATTTATGCGACAAAATATAAATATATATTAATATATATATATGTTTTCTTCACAATTTTATTTTTGTCACTTAATAATAATAATAATAATAATATTTTTTTTAATGACAACACAAAAGAGATTATTAATTAGTAGTCATATTATTATTATTTTATTTTTATTTTTTTTGTGTAATGTTTTTGAAGTACACTAACAAACTGTGATTTTTTTTATAATTATTTTGAATTGTTTTTTGTTGAAAACTTTTTTTGTTTCATTTGTTTGATATTTATTTTTATTTTTTTTGGTTGTTTTGTTTCAGTCACTGAAAACATTAATTATATTTATATTAATTGAAGTATTATTATTATTGTAATTATTACTATTAAAATTATAATTATTTTTTTTTGATAATCAGACTAAATATATAAAATAAAACTAATTATTATAACATATATATAGTATTGTATGAAATAAAAGATTTTTTTAAATCTTAATAATAAAATTATATTATTAATTAATGATTATTAATTAATCATAATTTCTTATGTGTATAAATTAATCTATCTAATTTATGTTTTTTTATTTAAAAATTAATTAATAGTAATCTATAATAATAATAATAATAATGTAGATTAAAATATTTAATGGAAAAAATCATAATAATAATTAAAAATTTCCAAAAATAAAACTACTTATATATACTAATTATTAGATTAATAATTATAAACGTATGTATAAATTGTATATTAAATTGTTAAACAAAACAAAAAATAGGTTCACATTTAATATATTGTATATCAATATATTAATATATATATATATTATATACAGTATATACAGTATATATTGTATAGTATTGTATATTATATATATATAAATAGTTACACATATAAAATCAATTTAATTAAATTAAGAAATAATCAATTACTTAGCATATACTGTATATAATATGTTATATATATATATATATATATATATATATATATATATATGTATAATATATACAAACATTAGTAATATAACCCTATTTACAATATATATATAATTTTATATAGCAATATGTTATAAATTTATATATTTATATCATATAAATAAAATTTTATACTAATGATAAAAATTGTTGTTTTTTTCCTCTACTTTATCTAATATATATATATATATCAAATGGTGGAAAAAAATATCAATAAAATAAAATAAATTTTATTTTTACTAAAAAATTTAGATATATAAGAAAATTTTATTTTTGTTGTTGTTTTTTTTGTGTACATTAAAACTAATTGCAAAATATATACATTTTATGTAAATTTATGTTAGATTTTTATTATTATTATTATATACTGTAGTATCTGTTTTATATAGAAATTGTTAGATATATATATATATATATATAAAGTATATATCAATATATAAAACATAAATTTGATATTTTTTGTTGTTTTGTTATTTTGTTTATTTTTTTTGATCAAAAAAATTATTTGCTGATATAAACAAATTTTTTTTTATATATATACACAATATTTTTTTGATAAAAATTTTGGATAAATGCTATATAAATATACTATAAATATTTAATAGTATATTAATATAGGCATAAAATTCAAGTCAATAGTATATATATATATATATAAATAGTTAGCTATTTATACAATTGATTTTATTTTGTCAATATACTAGACCCGTAAATCTTATACTAATTATTATTATTATTATATTAATATATTTCAAAACTTTTATATATATATATATATATATATATATAACATATGTGTCTAACTATTCAACAACAAAATGTAATTAATTTTTACTGGACTATAATATCCCATAAAAATTTACTGTTTATATATTAAATATTAATATTATTCATCATTATATAAATTATAGATGACTTTTATATTTATATTTATAATTGCAATCAATATATTATTATAATATATACAGTAATATACTGTAAGTGTAACAGTATTTTTTGTTTTGTTTTTATTTGGTTTCTCAATGTGTTCAACAATATATATATATATTATGTAACATTATATATAACTTATATATATATATATAAAACTCATACTTAAAGCCCATAAATCTCAACAAATGTCAATAAAATCGATGTTTTTTGTCGATATTTCACAGCAAGGGTTACACCAGATATATAGATAGATATATATAATATATATATATATATAATACAAAAGTTATACAATATATTATATAATAGTTTATATATATATATATATTGTTTGCTGACATTTGATTAATGATTTTAATATACACACACACAAACAATACATTTTATTATTTAAAAAAATTATATAATTTTTTGTTGTTGTAAATTAAATGCATTTACAATTTTTTATAGTTTAGTTTAAGTTAAGTTTTTATTTTGCATTTCAATCATAAACTAAAATTCATCAAAAAAAAATATATATATATATATAAATTATTATACAATCATTTATTTCTATGTAATCTCAATGATGTTAACAATCATCAAA
>NW_026533206.1:597500-600000 GCF_028296485.1 Oppia nitens
ATATATATTATTTATTTATTTATATTTATATAACACATTTATATATCATATATATATATTAATGTTCACAGCATAGCCTAATAATATTAATATCTAATTTTCAAACACATAAATGTTTTATGATTATTATAATATATTTTTATTATAATATCTACAATATATATATATATAAATTATTTAAATGCAGTTTGCGATTTGATAATTATTATAATATCAATTATATTTTAAATACATTAAATACAATAAACGTATGAATAAATAAATTAATATATAGTTTATGTTAATAATTGGTATAATACCTAAAATATTATACCAAAAATAATAATAATAATAATAATAATAATAATAATAATAACTCAATAGTATTTTTACATTAATCATAGTATTTATAAGTCAATTAATTTAATATGCAATTTAATAATCGTTATTATTTTAAACTGTAAATATTTATTAATATCATATATTTATCAATAAATTATTTTTAAAAAAAATTAGTATTAAATTATTACTACTTAAATATATTACAGTATTGTTTAAATAATATTATTATTATTATAAATAATTAATTCATTAAACATTTTTGTAAATAGACTAACAATTAGTACAAAAATTTCCGCTTAATTTTTTTGGTGGGTATTATACCGTATAATAATAATAATAGTATATTAATAAATAATTATTATTGTTATAAATAATTAATTAATTCATTAAATATTTTTCTAAATAGACAAACAATTAATACAAAAATTTCCGCTTATTTTTTTTTGGTGGGTATTATACCGTATAATAATAATAGTAATAGTATATTAATAAATAGTTATTATTATTATTATTATTATTACTAGTATTTTATAATTAATATTTAATAATACAGTAAATACTTTTAATACACACAATATACTGTATATATTTATATATAAATAAATTTAATTTTAAACATAAAAAGCATTTAGATTTTTATTTAACAAAATAAAAACATTAGATGATATATCCTAAATACTAGCATATTATTATTTGTATACCAAAAAAAACAACAAACAAATAGATAGATAGATAAATCAAATTTATACCAACAACAAAAAAAAAATAAAATTAAAGTAAGAGTAAGTCATCCATCAAATTATTAAGTGATAACTGGGCGACGACAATGTGTCGACACCTAAAATACCAGTCCTTTAATAGACATTATCAACAACAAAACAAAACAACCATTACTAACATCCAGTATATATAATGTATTGTTGTATATAATATCTAATTTTTTTTATATATATATTTATATAATATAATAATAATATAAACAGTATATAACAAAAACCCCTATCAACTAGAGATGGGCAAATAGAAAGTTTCTAATAAATTTCCATGAGAAAGTTTCTAGAAAGTTTTTCAGGAATAAATTTCTATAGAAATTTAACTTTTTTGTTATACTATGGGATCCCCATATCTATAGATATTGTAAAACTATAAATATATTAATGAGACATAATACTATACATATAATATTATACTATATAATGTAGATTACTGTATATTACTATATTATACAAATGGGATACCTATATAAATAATTATAATTATTTAATAATAATCAGTTTTGTAAAATTTTATTCACCATTTTATTATATCATAGTTCATCAGTCACCATTAAATAAATAATTTTTTTACTTTAATTAATAATTAAAATACTGATACTAATATTTAAATATTACTTATAAAAACAATGTTAAAGATAACAAATATCGAGAAAACAAAATTAACCATGGGGATCCCATAAATAGAAATTTCTTTTAGAAACTTTCTAGAAATTTCTCTATTATTTTATAAATTTCTCTTTTTTGCCAACACTACTATCAACACAACACATATTATCAAATCTAATACATCCAGTGTTTAGTGACACCCAAACAACTAAAATATAATAAACAAAAAAATAAAACTTAATAATAAACATATGAGTAGTAATAGTAGTTATAAATTAAATTACATTAAAAGCATTATAAAAAAAGTGTTTTTTTATCATATTATTATTATTATATTATATGTTGTTGTTGTTGTTGTTATAGATATTGAAATAAAAAATATATAATATTATATTTACTGATAGACAGCAACAACAAAATGTATAAAAAAAATTTTTATAGTAATATAAGAAAATAGATTTTTTTTTCATTGAAATAGAAATTTTATTTCAATTTTATTTATTGATAATATTTTTTTTTTGTTATTTTGTCTACACTATATATATTAAGGTTAAGTCACGCAATTTGTATGTAAACTACTGCTATATATATATTAAAATGTTATATGAGTTTTTGATTATATATATTGTTTATTAAAAACATATATTTAATTTAATTTAATTGATTTTGTTTAAAAAAAACTATATGTTATGTTAAACATTACAACAACAACAAAAATCAATGCAATTATTGCGATATAAAGCAACTTTTCATAACTATATAAATAATAATATTTTTATTTACAAAAATAAATAAAT
>NW_026533206.1:602500-740000 GCF_028296485.1 Oppia nitens
AATCTCGGACTCGGACCTGACCTAACATAGGGTACAAATTTACCTGACCTGACCTGACCTGACTATGTGGTCCGAAAATAATTTTATCAAAAAACAATTTTATTTATTCTATACCCGCAACAAATTTCTCTAAATTAACTTTAATTACTCGGGATTAACGATAACTGATTGTAGATCTAACTTAGATTCTAATAAAGTTAATATGTTATTATTTATTAGATCAAAACCATCATCTTTTGTAATATTTTATGTTTAATTTATACAACTATTTTATAAATAATAATTTAATAAATTTTGTGTTTGATTGTCATATTTTGTAATAATTGTCGTTTAAATAATGAATAAAAAAATTTCGGACCTGACCTGACCTGACCAAAAAATTTTGGTGTTCGGACCCGTACCTGACCTGACCTGAGCCCTAACTTTTACCTGACCTGACCTGACCTGAAAAATCAGGTCAGTTTTCAGTCTCTAATGTATATATATAAACATCGTTTCATAAAAACTGACACTAATTTAAATTGAATTAAATTGAGTTATAATTAAATTTATCGAAAAATAATTATTATTTAATTAAAATATAATATATAAAGATTAAAATAAGTTGTAGTTTAATATTAAATTAGTCCGTTTGGTCTCTCTAATTCACTATTATAATCGATATTTCGGTAACATAATTTACGACTCCGGAAGTTTGTACCGAAATTATCTTAAATATCATTGATATTGACCATCCAGTTCTTTGTGGTGCATCCAATATGTTTGTCTAACCTTTATCTTTGGTTAGAAAGGAGCAACATCATAAAAAATTACCATGGTTAATAACCAAGACATTTAAGATAATTTTTGTCCAGAATTCTAAAAAATTTACTATCGGGTAACTAAATCCCGATTAAAAGTGGTAATCATAGAAATAATTTAAAGAAAAAAACGGGAACAGATTCTTACATAATATACTATTTGAATATATTATTTAAAATCTATTATAATTATTAATTTTGCTATTATATTGTAGTTTACTTTAGTTAAGTAAATTTAGTGTCAGTTATTATGAAACAAGGTTTATATATATATATGATAATAATAATTTTATACCTTATATACCTACCTATCTACCCACCTATCCAACCTACACACCCGACCCACTACTAATTAATATATTATTATATATTTATAATATATATATATCTATGATTGAAACCAAACAACTACTTTAAATATTATCTAGTACAATTATACTAGTGTAATATTATTATGGTTTTTTTTTTTAAATAATATCACTTATATTATATAATATATAAAATTTGTTTTTATAAGGTATCAATTGAATTCAATATATGATATATATATATTCAATAGATATTTAATTTAAATATAATATATATATATAATAAGTTGATTTTTTACAAGTATATATATATATGTATTAAAAATATATTTTTTATTTTTATTTGTTTGACTACTAAGTTTTTTTTTTATTTTGCTAATTTATATTCAAT
This sequence comes from Oppia nitens, assembly GCF_028296485.1. Taxonomy (NCBI): domain Eukaryota; kingdom Metazoa; phylum Arthropoda; class Arachnida; order Sarcoptiformes; family Oppiidae; genus Oppia; species Oppia nitens. The sequence continues at coordinate 604,000 of NW_026533206.1, forward strand.
TAAACATTACATACATGTATAGACATAATAAAAATACAGTTTGCATTTAATTTTTATTTATTTTTTTTGCTAATATAAATTATATTATATACTTATATAATAACTAGAAAAAAACTATATTTTTTTGCCTTTTTTTATATAACTAAAAGTTTATACTTTATGTGTGTATATATAAATATAAAGGTGCTATAATTTATAAAAATATTTATATAATAGTATCTAATTTACTCAAATAGTTATTTTTTAAAAAAACTAAAACTAAAAAATACATTACATTAAAGTTGTTTTAAATAGTATTATAAATGTATTGTTATTGTATTGTACTATATATATATATACAGGTATATATATATATATATTTATATATATACAATACCAAACCAAATACATACAAAAAAAAACAAACAAATAGTACATTAAATTTTTATTTGATTTTATTTTTGTTTCATAAATGTATTTTCATATATATATGTATATACTGTATATAAAAACACAAAACAAAAGTAAAACATTATATAATAACTTATAATAATAATACAAACAGTAAATACATTATAGTTATACTTAATATAAATATTATATATATATATATATATATATATATATATATATTATACAGGTATTCATTACATTTACCTTACATTAAGAGAGAGAGAGAGAGAGAGAGAGAGAGAGAGAGAGAGAGAGAGAGAGAGAGAGAGAGAGAGAGAGAGAGAGAGAGAGAGAGAGAGAGAGAGAGAGAGAGAGAGAGAGAGAGAGAGAGAGAGAGAGAGAGAGAGAGAGAGATTACAAACAATGTTTTAGTTTAGTTCAAACAAAAAATAATTTTATTGAAGTATTTAGAGATATCTAATAACCAAATAAATCCAAGTATTTTATTATTTTTATACATACAGTAAATACACTGTTTATATCCAAAATACTTTTAGCATCTAATACTAATAATACTAATACTAAACAAATAAATGATAAAAAAAACATGTTTTATAGATATCTAACAAAATAAAACAATACCAAAAATTGTGTTATTATTAAAATATACTATACATTATAGGATTCAATAGAAATCAACCTAAAAATCTATTGTAAACTAATATTTATAGTATATATATATATATATATACCAGTATATCATATTATATCATATTATCAAACAATAGATAAAGTAAAATAAATATTTTTTACTTATATATATATTGTATATATAATAAAGATATAAATACAGGTATTAAAGCATTATAATAATTAATACAATATAATTAATTAATTTTTCCTATTTAACAAAATAAATATATTAACTAATTAAATATTAAACAATAATTAAACTAACAATACATTAAAAACAGTTTTTTTTCAATTAATTTATTTTTCAAATAATATTGCAGAATATTCTGTATAAATGTATTAATTTATTTAATATATATATATATATATATATATATATATATATATACTTTATTTAGTATATATTTATAACATATATTATAAACATAATATACTAGTATATTTTTTATAATGATTTCAAAAAAAATATAAGTCAAAACTAATAATATAATAATAATTGATAATATTTTAATAATAATTTAAAATTTAGTTTTCATTATACATTTACTTTACTGTAAGCAATAATATATAATCCTATTTATCATTAAATAACGGAATAATACTATTTGTTACTAAATTAATATAAATCAATATAATTCAAGCAAATTTAATGTAATTATTTTTTTAGTTCAATAAATTTAATAATGTATTTACAAAAAAAAATAATTTCTGTAATATTTAAATAAAATTAAAGTAATACTTTAATATTTCATATGATAATAATTAAAATATTTAATGTAAAAATATATTTAATATTAAGTCTTAAAAAACAAATAAAAAATATTTTATAATTTTTTAAGAAAACTTATTTAAAAACTTTTTAATTTAATAATTTATTTAATACTATAGAGTACTTAAAAAAATTATTTACAGTCAATATGTTTGTGTGTATGTATGTGTGTGTGTGTGTGTGTGTGTGTTTGTGTGTAGGAGTATATATATTGCTATAACATTATGATAATTATGATAATGTTAAAAATAATAATTATTATTAATTATTTTATATTTTTATATAATTCAAAAGTAATTCAAAATTAGCTTAGATAAGTTATAAATACTATACATATTATATATATATATACCGGTATATTTTTTATAATGATATTATATATATATATATATATATATATATATATATATATATTGATGAACATATATGTATATTTAATTTACAATATACAGTATTTATGTTATATTTTATTTATTCAAATAATAATATATTTATATTTAATGATATCACTTGTTGGTTATTTAAAAATATATAAATATTGATATATATATATATATATATATATATATTAAGTAATGATAGATTATACTTAAAATGTCAACTATAAATTATTTAGCAATTTATTTTTTTTAATCTTATTTATTGATTTTTTTAAATCATATATATATGTTATACTATACGCCCACTAAATACATAATATAATGATATAATATTATTAAAAAAATTTATAATAACTATTTAATATATTTTTAGTTTATTTACTTGTTATTTATGATATAAATTTTATTGATGTTGTATATGATGATGTTTTATAATATTATCAATTATTTTTTAAAACATATCATTATTAACATTATTAAAAAAATGTTTGATTGAATTTTTTTTTATATAATTATTTATATAATACTATAATAATAATATTTTGTTTGTTTGAAATATACATTAAAACAGCATATGTTTTTTTAATATGATATTTTATTTTTTTTTGCTATTTTTTATTTTTTATACCAAAAAAACTCATCGCAAAAAAATAATTCAAAAAAAGTTTTTTTATGAGACAACTAAACAAAATAAACAAAACAACAACAAAAAAAAAACAAAAACATTGTTACCTAACATGCAATTTGATAAATAATAATAATATTAAATTAGAAAAAATATTAACCTTTTAACCTTAAAATATAATTATATTACTTATTAATTAAAAATAAAAATCTAAAAAATTAAGATATTATTTATTAAGAAAAAATACCACAAAAAAATCAATTCGAGACCTATTTATGTCAATATATTTTTTTTATTATCTATTTATTATTATTATTATTATTATTATTATTTTTGTTGTGTGGTATTAGATATGCTTGACTATCATATGATTTTTTTTATTATCGATAATTTATGCGATATTTATGGGTTAATATATAAATTTATATCACATCCCATATGAATCACATAAATATTTTATATATATATAATATATATGATATGAATACCAGATATTTATTATATATATGGTGTATATATATAGATATATATAATATAGTTATGATATTTTTCCGGTAAACATATTGTTTAATATATATATGTGATATTGCACTGTACTATATATAGATAGATATATAATATTTGATAATATAGATAAAAAAATATTCATAAAAAATATTAATATTGATATACTATATATAAAAATTTTTATATATAAAGCTTTATATATAAATTTAGTAAATATATTGTTTTTTTTTATTTTAAAAAACTATTTAATATGACAAACACTTTCTCCCAACAAATAAATCAAAAAAAAAAAATTAGTTTTTTGGTATATAAATATATAGACATATATATATAATGTATACTTATATTAATTGGATATTTTTATACCTCATAAATAAGTATTAAATTATTAATTATTTTAAACATTATTATTATTATTATAGAAATCTAATATAAATTATAATATAGTTTATTATTAGTTTAGTTTTTTTTTTGTTTTTGAAAACTAATAATAATAAGACAAATATTGTTTATCTATAAAATATTTTGAAAATGTGATTAAAAATTTATTTTTATTTAATTTTGTTGTTGTTGTTTACAAAACAACTATTTATAGAAAAAATAATAAAAACTAAACTTTAAAAATTTTATATATATTTATATATGTTTTACTAACTAATAAATTTAATTGTATATAAAATTCACGTAATTTCTACATTAAATAATTGCATTAATATATATAAAGCTCTTAATGTTTTATAATTTAATTTAATTTTTTACTGATTTTTATTATTTTCAACTATTTGTATAAATAATTATAAAAATAAATATACTGTATATGAAATACATTAACTTTTTACGTAAATAAATTAAAATAATTAAATTATTATTAATACTATTTAATACTAATACTAATAATAATCAAAATTATTTAAATAAATTGATTTAAAAAAAATATTAGATTTTGTTTCTATCAATAAAAGTATTTTACTTTATATTCTTAGAAATATATTTTTTCATAAAATAAATTATTATTTTTTTATTTATATGTAAATATTTGTTAATAATTTTTGTTTGTTTTTTTTGTTTGTTGTTTAATATATTAAATACATTAAAATAATAATAATAAAAAAAAAGATATTTAATAACTTTACATTAAATAGATTAGTTTAAACAAAAAAAATATTTGCGTGTATATCAAAAAATAATAATATTTATTTTCTTATAATAATAATATTTATATAATATTATTATTAAAATAAAAAATTTTAGTAATTATTTTTTAAATTTTATTTGACAGTAACAAAAAAACTAATTTACTAAATTGACAAACAATTTTGTTTAAAAACAATTTTAAAAACTAATAATAAAAGTAAGAATAATAATATTAAAATACTAAATAAATATTTTGCAAAAACTAAAAAAAATAAAATAAAAACTAAACATTTAGTTAGTTGTATCTAAAATTAGTTTGCCTTTAAAAATGTAATTAAAAAAAATTATTTTAGCAATTTATAATATATATAWTAGTTTGAAACATTATTTTCAATTGTTATTATTGTTAAAGTTTTTAATTAAATGTTTGAAATAAATAAAAAAAAAGTAATATAAAAGTTTTCAAACAACTCTTTAATTTTTGTGAAAAATTTCAATTTTATTATTAACAAAAATCCTAGAAATAATTAGACAAACATTAATTTATATGGTGGCTAAACAATTACACTAAATTAAACTATAATATAACTAATAGATACACACTTACACATATACACATACATACACACACACACACACACACACACATAAATACATACACATACATACACAAGCATACCTACATAAACATACATACATACAAACGCATACATACATACACATATACACACACATATATACACACATACATACACATATTACACATATTACACATATTACACATATTACACATATTACACATATTACACATATTACACATATTACACATATTACACATATTACACATATTACACATATTACACATATTACACATATTACACATATTACACACATACACATATACACACAYATACATACACACACAYACAYACACACACATACATACATACACACACACACACACACACATACATACACACATATACATACACACAGATTGTCATCACTTTATCCATCGATGCATAAGTATTTAGTTAACATATACAGTACAACATATATATATAAGGCTTATTATATTAATACACTGTATATACAGTATACTGTAAACTAATAGTTTTTAGCTGTCTCTGTATTAGACAGTGTATCCAAAAATTATTGTTAGCCACACACAATGTCTAACCACACAAATAAATAAATATAAAAAGTTAATTAAAAATAATAATTATCTCCCAAGCAATTACATGTGTGTATGTGTGTTAAATAGACTGATATTAAATAGTTTAATATATATATAAGTTATAATAAATGTATTAATATAACACAAATCAATTAAATACCATAAACCATAAAAGCGTATAAATATATATAACATTTTATGCAACAATTATTATTATCAACATTTGATTTTTTGAAAATTTTAATTATTATTATTATGTATATATTCAATATGATAAATGTCAAATAAATATGGTTTTTATTTTTGGATATCAATTATAAATATAATATTTACTTTATATATTGTATATATATATATATATYTATATATTACAGTAAATATTSTAAATATATAAATTATATAATTAGCATAAAAATTATAACTCATGTGTTATTACACTAATTATTGTTTACTACTAATCAATTTTGATAAATAAAAAAAAATATTTTTAACAACAAAATTATCAAATACAGTAAATTATAGTAAATTTATTATAATCATCTTATAAAATATTTTTATAATCTAATTAGAGAGTAAAACATTAATAAAAAAATAATTTAAATAATTAAATTACAATTAATAATTTAAATCTCTCTCTCTCTCTCTCTATTATATATACAGTATATATATATATATATATATATAAGAAGCAAAATATTTATAACAATTTTTATTTTATTTCAATTATTTGAAAAAAATGTTTTATAATTAAATTATTTGATTTCTACCAAAAATTTTCTCGTATAAAATATTTAATATTTTTTAAAAAATGTCAAAACTTTAGTATTATTATTACTACTATTATTACTACTATTATTACTACTACTACTACTACTTCTACTTCTACTACTATTACTATTATTACCTTATTATATAAAAATGTATATTTTTTTTGTTTTGTTTAGTAAATATCTGTATTATTAAGTTTTAATATTATTAGTAAATATAATTAGTATATTATTATATTATATAAAAATTTTTCAACAATTTTTATCAAAATTAATTTATAAACTGATAAAAAAAATTCCAAATATTTATGTGAATAAATAAAAATTTATTTTTAAGGATTAAATACTAGAAAACTTTATTATTATTATTATTATTATTCTCATTATTAAAATGGATAAAGAAATAAATTTATTAAATATAATAATAATAATACAAATATATTATATATATATATATATATATATATATATATATATATATATATATATTATATATATATATATATATATATTTGTTAACAAAATATACTTTATAATAAAACAAAACAAACAAATAAAAAATCCACTTATTTTATAAACTTTTAAAAAACATTATTAATCTAAAAAACATATCAATATATTTAATATATATATATATATATATAACTTAAATATAAATATTAGTTTAGTTATAAATATTTTTGTTGTTATATTTTTCACTTTAAAAGCATTTAAAGATTTTTTTTGTTTGTTTGAATACAATTTAAAAATTTGTTTGAAAATAGTAGAGTAAAAGTAATAGTTTTTTAAAAAAATAAATTTTTATAATAATAATTGAAAAACTAACTAAAATAATTGCTTTTATAATAGATATTATTTATTGTGTTAACTATTTTTTGTTGTTATTAACTATTATTTAAATAAAATTATTTAAGATTTTATTTTAAGTATATTTATATATAAAACTTTATATACTATTTATATATATATTTTTTTGTATAATTATTTTTTTAATATTGACATTTAAATTTATCCAATTAGTAAACAAACAAATTATTAGATATATTTAATTATTTAAATACATAATATTTATATATATATATATATAAACAGCTTTTATATATGCATTTTTATACCTTTTAAAAAAAACTACAGTATAATCCCAGTTGGTGTTAATGTTTAGGCCATATATATACACTGTATATCAATATACTGTACAAACAAACACATTGACAGACAGCCAGACAAACATATTATATAACATTTAATAAATAATATGTTAAGTATATAATGTATATATAAATAATATATTATATATATATATATTGAATATATATTAGTCTAATATAAGTTTTTTTATATATCATAAGAAAGAAAGAAGAGAGAGAGAGAGAGAGAGAGAGAGAGAGAGAGATCTTTATGTTTACTTAAGAACTTTTATATATATATAATAATTTTGATATAAAGTTTTTATTAATATATATTAAATCAAATACTGTATAATATATATATATATATATTTAATATATTTAGTTTGCATAATATAGTATAATACTGTATATAATGTGTACATTTATATGTTAAACAAATATATTACTAATAATAAATAAAATAAAAAATATTTGAAAATATAATAATAATAATAATAATATGATATAAATATATTAACAATTTTTTATCAGTGCTATGTTAATACTACATATCATATTATAATAAATTATAGATAAAGGGCAAACAATAAAATATTTACGATAACACCCTCCTCTCTCTCAAAAATATATATATATATATATAAATCTTTTTATTTATATATATATTTATACTTTATTTTTTATGGACATTGAAAATACTAGAATAAAATTGATTTTTATTTATATAACTTATTTAGCTGTGTATGTATGTGTGTATATGTATGTGTGTATATGTTTGTGTGTATATGTATGTGTGTATATGTATATGTGTATATGTGTATATGTATGTATGTATTTGTGTATGTTTGTGTGTAAGTGTGTGTGTGTGTGTGTGTGTGTGTATGTATGTATGTGTGTATGTGTGTGTGTGTGTGCTGTTTGACACTAAAAATATATATATTATATAACTTAACGGTTAGTGACTGTCTTGACTAACCCACGCTATATTACACACACACACACACACACACACACACACACACACATCTACCACGAAATATATATATATATATATATATATACTTATTTATATATATTGCTGATGGCTATCCATACAATGTTATACCAATGAATAAGATTTAATACAGTTATATAAAACATAAAAATTACTACTAATAATAATAATAATACCCAAACCGACCCGTCTATTGATCTGACGGTCATTAATCTAATACATGATAATAATAATATTGCAATACTGTATATAACAATATATTAACAGCATATATATATATATAGCTATTGGACACTTTCAAAGATAATATCATTATATTATATTAAAATATACTGAATATAACAATATATATATATATATATATATATATATATATATATATATATATATATATATATATAGTTATATAAACTTTTAATATAGTCTTAACAAAATTAAATGTTTTTGATATTTATATATATATATATACTCAATATTGTATATAGAAATATCATTTATATTATATACTGTATAAGCTTTTAATAATTATTTTTTTTGCTTATAATATACCAAATAATAATAATAATAATAATAAATTTTTCGCAAAAAATGCATAAAATTTCTAATAAATAACACATTTTTTTAAAAAAAAATACAATGCCTTAAAAACATATTGACTACAGTTTAGTGTATATAACGTATATATATATAACTGGGTATTAATTATTTATACTAATTACTACTACTACTAATAATAATAATAAAATATTTATTATAATATTTTTTTTTTGTAAAAATTGCTAATTATTTAGATTATTTTTTGGTAACATTTTTTTGTGAAAATTTTATTAATTTATTTAATAAATGTTTAAATAATTTAGTTTTTGTTTCAATCTTTTATTATTATTATGTAATTCTAGAAAATATTAATAATAATAAAAATAAACTAATATTGTTGTTGTTGTTGTTATTAAACTTGAAATATTATCAAATAATTTAAATGGTTGTATAATAATAATAATGTTTTGTATGCAATTCAAAGATAAATATATATATATATAATTAAAAACACTTTATTTTTTTAATATATAAATATACAAGTTTGTTGTGCAATATTATGATATTTACATTATATATTGTATATATATTTAATATATTTATTATACAATATACAGTATTATACAGTATATATAGAGTATATTAAATCATAAAAATGTTTTCATAAAATTTTTTTTAAAAAAAACTAGTAAAATATTTTTAATTTCAATGCACTATTTATTTATTTTTAATTTTCAAGTAATTATAATAATAAATTTTATATCAAAATAATTTACATATAATTTAAAAAAAAAATAGATGTCAAATAATATGTAAAATGTTGTAAACATAACTATCATATACTATATATATATATATATATATATATAGATATATTTTTATCAAACAGTTTATTTTTAAATGTTTATGATACATTATGTTAATATTAAAAAATGATTTATTTTTTTACCAAAAATATATTTTTTTTGTTCAAAAAAAAAACACTTATCTATCATATACTAAATCTAACTTAATGTAATAAATATTTATTTTTTGTTGTTGCAAATATTATATAAATTATCACTTATTATAGTTATTATAGACAGTATTATAGTTATGTAATAAAATTAGTTTTAACAAACAAAAAATTAATTACCGGTAATTAATTTTTGTATTATTATAGATTTAATAATACAATTTTATGTTATATTTGTTACATTTTTATTTAAATAAAAAAAATTAAATATTAAATATTAAATTAATATTTTTTAGGTATAAATTTTATATTATCATATAAAAGATACTAAAATAAACTAAATGATATAATTTATTTATTTAAATAAAATTACTTAATTAACTTATTTAATAAATACTATTATTATTAAAAAAAATAGTAGAAATAATAATAATTAAAATTATTATTAAACTTAAAAGTTAATTAAAAATAAAAACTTACAGTTTTTTCAGCTGACGGCTCAAATTGGCGGGAACTTCGGTAACCGATTGGCCAACACATTCACAGGTTGTCTGGCCAATCACTGTACATCCATCGCCAGGTCGGACACCGCCACCACTACTACTACCGCCCGAACCAGTGGTCATCACTGGTGGCTGTGGTGCTAATGGGTTGTCGGCTACGGTAACAGTCGTATCGTTTCTTTTGGACTGTATTTGATGGACACCAACACTAACGCCTGTGTCGTCGGGACCGCTATGATCTTGCGGTACAAACTGTCCGAAACCGGTGGCCGGTATCATCATTACGGCTGGCTGTTCGGTAATTGGTTGAGTCGGCCGCTGACCACCACTACTAATGTCGTCATCATTACTACTACTACTACTACTACTACTATACGATCGGACCGATGATCTGATTTGTAATTCATTGTCGCCATCGGCGGCGGTAGCAATGGTCAGACCATTCAAACAACAACACAATTGATTTGTTAATATTGTTGTTGTTATCATAAGTAGCAAAAAATTGCTACTAATTATTATCAATTGACTCTTCAATGCCATTATTATTATCCCTCCTCTTTAGCCATCATATACATAGGTCCGGAAAAAACCATTTTTATGTTTTATTTATTTATTTTTTTGGGTAAAATATTTTTTTTATTGTTTTCCAAACGCTTGAGTTATTATTATTATTATTATATTTTTTTGATACCAATATATAACAAAAAAAAATTATCGGTTTATTTATTTATCTCTTAATTCATATATCTTCATCATAATCATCATCATCATCGGTGGTGCGGTAAATATAGACTGTTTTGTTGGTTACGGTTGACTATCAATAATCAATAGTCATCATCGATGGTAAACAAAGTTTTTTAAAATCAACCAAACAAACAAAAAAACTTTTTTATAATACTGTAATAATAATAATAATAACAATTTTTGGGATCAGTTTGTTGTTTAAGTTGTTTTGTTTTTGTTTTTGGTTAAAACAAACAAACAAAACAAAAAAAAAATTATTATATTATATATAAATAAAATTCAAAGATAGTTAATCTCTATTTTATTTATCACAAGAAAATATATAATACAAAAAAATCTTTTCAAATGTTAAGACCTAACAGAGAAAACAGTGTCTGAAAAACACAAGTGATAGACAACAACAACAACACCACTAATAATAATAATAATAATAATAATAGTCTTATATCTGATGTGTTAGTTGTGTTGGTTGGTTGGTTGGTCTGTCTGACTGAACTGACTGACTGACTGACTGACTAACTGTTTGATTACCCAGTGATGATCAGTGCGAAAATGTGCGGCCAATTGGTATATATATATAAGCTAAGAGATAGTCAGACACCGCACACATACACACATACTATATAAGACACAAACGCAAGCGCCGTATCCATTGATATACATATATATATCCACTGCCATCGCCACCTCTCTCTCTCTCTCTTTCTCTCTCTCTCTCTCTTTTTTTCTCTCTCTTTTTCTCTCTCTTTCTCTCTCTTTCTCTTTATCTCTCTCTTTCTTTCTCTTTCTCTCTCTCTCTCTCTCTTTCTATCCCTATGTTTCCTACTGTCTATCCATATGTCTGTCCCTATGTGTGTGGATGTATTGCATAACATACTCTCTCTCTCTCTCTCTCTCTCTTTCACTCTTTCTTTCTCTCTCTCTCTCTCTCTCTCTCTCTCTCTCTCTCTCATCCCCTCCAGAAACCAGAAGTTGCCAGAAGTGGCACTAGGATTACCATCTAATCTCATCATCACTTCCACACATATTACTACTACTACTACTACTACTTATTCATCAGATTTGCACTTTTGTTGTTGTTGTTGTTGGTGTTGTTGATGTCAATGATGATGAAAAAAATACCACCAAATCATACTGTAAACTGTCTAATACTTTACGGTATATATACACCGGTAGTATCACCGGTATATCAAAAATATAATGTATATATATATAACATATTACAGTTAATATGTTTTTTTGTATATATATATATAGGTATAGTTACAGAATATTCTGTATATTATATATATATTTGTTGTTATTTAGAAAATACAAAAAACAGATATAAATCTCTAGATATCAATACAAATATATATATATATATATAATATTGATTATTATATAGTTTTCATTTTCTTTCATTCATTCATTTATTATATATTTTATTATTTTTATTATTAAAAAAAACATTTATTAAATATTGTATAGTTTATTAGATTCATGAAAAAATAAATAGTTTTTAGTTAATTTTGAAAATATTGCTTAAAAAAAATAAATCATTTCAAGTATTTTTATTTTGCTATTACAAACAATACATAATTAAATAAAATATTTTCATAATTTATGATGACTTTGATAAATGTATTAATAAACTATGATTTTATATCAAAAAAAAATTTTTAAAAATAAAAATTATTATTTGAATATTTTAGAGTGTGAAAACAAAAAATCAAATAAATTTTAAATTATTATATAAATTGAATTATTATATATATATATAAAATATTCATATTATGCAAAATAAAAAAAAATTTTATATTGAAGTTATAGATTAAATATGTTTTTTTCAACAACAACAAAAATATATATAATAAATTGTTTAATATATTATTAATTTAACAAAAAAATTAAAAAATAAAAATAAAACGGTTATTAATGCATCAATATATTTTTAAAAAATTTTTGTTGTATAACTACAGTATATTATATACAGTATAATATAGTTTATAAACAGTATATATATATATATATATATAAATATATTTGTTTTTTAATTAAATTATTAGCAAAACTTATCAAGCACACATACACACACACATAMAAAAAATTATGCCAACTATGCATTGTTAGGTTAATTAAATTGTCTCAGTGTATGACAGTTACATACAAACTATTTAATTTAATCATATTATATATATATATATATATATACAGTGTGTGTGTGTATATATATATATACTGTATATTTTATTATTATATTATGTAATATACAGTATGTTTGACAAGTAATTTATATTGACACATACATACTGTACTTATACTATATATATATATATATATATATATATATATATATATATATATATATAATTTATATAACATTTGTAATATATTTATATATATTACAAATGTTTTATGTTTTTGGTCACTACGACAATATTGTTTGGATCACTATTAAATTCAATATATATATAGTATTATTATTAAGTTATCAATAGTGTATTGATTAATAATTTTTTATACTCTATTAAATAGTTGTTATAATAGTTGCTAAAAAACGTCAAATAGTTGTTAAAATAGTTATTTAAACTGTATTAAATAGTTGTATATAATTGCCAAAAAAGCCAAATAGTTATTGAAATAGTTATTTATTTTCTTATAAATATTTCAACTGATATATAATTTACTTGTTTTCAGCATATTTACAAAAATGATTTATATAAATAAACTAAATATTTCTATTGTTAAAAAAGTAATATGAGTTGATAACAGTTTACACATTTTATATAATTTATATAACTATTACTTTTTGTTTTTACATATATTTGAGCAATATTTTACAATTTAATGCTTATATTTTTCAAAATAAATGAAATAGTTATTTATAAGTTTTTATAGTTGCCAGCCTAACAAATAGTTATTTATAGTTATAATAAAATTTCGGAAATAGCGTCCACTGGTCAAGTTCGGTGGACATACTAAGTCCCAGTTATAAGCGTTAAACCGACAAAATAATTTTTTTAGTTGGAAATCAAGACACTAGTTATCAATATATAAATTATATATATTTGTATATATATATTATTTATATACAGTTAACTATAATGTATGACTTGTATTAATATTAACTGTGTTGTGATGGGATGGGATTTTTTTTGTGACATACCTAACAAACAAAAAACTACTAATGTATTGATGATCACATTATTATATAATGATATAAAACACATATAAATATATTGTATTATTTGAATGAAATGATTATATTTTAGTAATAATTTTTTTTAATAATACTATAAATATCTAATATATATATCAAATTTGGTTTTCGTTATTATATATATATAACTTGATTTGAAAATTATTATTGCTTTATTATAATCTATTAATATATATATACTATATTATATTTTTTAATACTTGTTTATATTATATCTATACATTTATCAATACAATATTGTCATTGATATACAATATATATATATACTGTATATATATATATATATATATATATATATAAACAATTTATCATTATTATTGTTGTTGACCTTATTATGTTATAATTAATAAAACATGAATATTATTGTTGTTGTTATTGCTATTCATATAACAAAAGAAAAACAAAATAAATGACAATAAATACATATATATATATATATATATATATATATATATATAATGAATCAATTGGTTATGTGTGTGTGTGTGTGTGTTGGGTATAGTCTATGAAAGAGAGAGAGAGAGAGAGAGAGAGAGAGAGAGAGAGAGAGAGAGAGAGAGAGAGAGAGAGAGAGAGAGAGAGAGAGAGAGAGAGAGATCTTTTGTATTCATGAGTACCGTATGATTGATGAAAACCATGTCGTATGACAATAGGCTTTCCCCTCTATATTGTACAGTATATACTGTATATATATATATATATATATGTTCATTAAGAGCAATATATATACATATATATATACAGTATATATCATATTAATATTGTATATATGATTAATAAATTACTAGTATTTTATGGAAATAATCTTTTTTTTATTATTAATATCTAGTATTAATCTAAAGATTTATTTTTATTTTTTTATTTTGGTTTCTTGGAAATAATTTTTCATTTTTTTTTGTTGTTGGTTGTAATCTTCAAAAAAAAGTTTAATTTATTTTTTTTATGTTGTGATAATAATAATCAATTGCTTATCTATACACAGATTTATATATATACACAAAAAAATTGTTTCAACAAAAAAATTTATTAATATATTTTTTATTTTATTTTAGATTATTTAATGTAATAATAATAATTATTATTATTTAATACCTAATACTTAAGTTTAAAAAAATATATTGAATATTAGTAGTATAAAATWTTTTTTAAATATTAAAATTAATTTTATATTTACTTACATTTTTAGTATTATTATTATTGTGTAATATTGCAAATGAGTGATACAACAATTTTATTATATATATTTTATTTAATATATATATATATATATATATATATATATATATATATATATATATATATATATGTAGTTAACAAATCAATACAAAATTTAAATCAAATGATAAACACGTGTAGATAAGTGTATAGCAATCAATAATATATATAATATAATAAAACACTTGTAAATACACTTAACTTTGTAAATATAATAATACAAATAAATATATATAACTAAATTTTAATATTAATCCAATAATTGCTATATTACTAATGGTATATCACATAATAATAATACTAATAATATTTAGCCTAACATTTGACTTATTTTTTATTTATATATATTTATATATAAAAAAAAATCCTAAATATATTGATAATGTTGTTGTTGTTTATCAACTATATATAAATTTATATATATATAAAGTATAAGTCAATAACATAAAGGTTAAGTACAGAAACAAAATAAAACTATAAATAAAAATATATTTTATATATATATTAACATTTATTTTATAATATACTTATATTGTATTGTATATATTATATGATATATTGCATACAATAAACAATAGCCTATGAATTATTTATATTAAAAAAAATTTGATATTACTATATATTTTCAATCGATTCAAATAAAATGTTATTTTTGTTTTGTATAGTTGAGTACATGTATGAATCAAAAAAAAATTTGATATCATTTTTCTCCTATAAATTAGTAATATATTTATACGGTATATGATATGATATTATATATTATTGTATTTTATATATATGTGTATATATTATAACTTAATATACTGTATATATATATCCCAGTATTTTGTCAACTGTTGGTGCATTAAATAACTTTATATATATATATATATATATATATATATATATATATATAGTGTGTCTCACGAGTCAAATCTTTTCAAATATTATTATTATTTTTATTGATATATAATATATATATATATAACTTATAAGCATAAAAAATAACTGCCAATAATACAGTGTTTTATTTTATGGTTCAATTGACAATTGATTTTTTGTGTTGTTGTTTTATAAATAAATAAATATATATATATATATTGTATATCAATAATAATTATTAGTATTATTAGCTAAAAAAATTATAATACATAAATTATATTATATAAAGTTATTATTATTTTTTTTTAATATTAATTTGATTTTGATTTAATAGATCAATAGTAGTAATATTGTAGTAATAATGATAAAAACTATATACAATATAATATATATATGTATTATAGGAGGAACTGTAGCTTAAAATTTTGTTATTATTGTTGTTGTGTTTAGTTGGAAATCATCAAATTGTTATTAATGAATGTAAACTATTATATAACGACAATATATACGTATATATCAGCAAACAATACAAAATTATTTATTAGAAATGTAACAAAAAATAAATAAATAAAAATCTAGAAATGTTTGTTATAAATAATAATTTAATAATAATAATAATAATAGCATTTTCTTAGAAAAAAATTATCATTAAATTCCTTATATATATATATATACAGAATATTCTTTATATTATGAATTGTTATAAAACATTACAGTATATTATTGTAACTGATTTTTCGGATGAGAGTCTATACGAGTGACTTAATGGATGAGTAAGTAATACAGTATAAGTGTGTGTATGTGTATGTATGTGTGTGTTGTATGTGTGTGTGTGTGTGTGTGTGTGTGTGTGTGTGTGTGTGTGTGTGTATGTGTCTGTATGTGTGTGTGTGTGTGTGTGTGTGTGTGTGTGTGTGTGTGTGTGTGTGTGTGTGTGTGTGTGTGTGTGTGTGTGTGTGTGTGTGTAAATGTTTATGTACTGTATCTATAACGTGATAAAAGTGCAATAGTAAATTGCATGAATAAACATATAGGATGACCAACTAATACATACACACTTGAATAGTATTTTTAAAAAATAATAATAATTCAAGTTTTCATCAAAACACACACATTTTACTGAATAATTTTAGCATGCTAAATTTATAGAGTAATTTATTATTATTAATCTATATTATATTATAATTACAGATCTATTTAAAATTACATTTTTTAGGTCACTTTATACTGTATATCTACAGTACATTTGCTTACCATATAAAAACATGCAATCATTTTATCTAACAATATATTACTGAATATATATACAGTATATACTGTACTTGAATTAGCTTTAACTTTCAAAAAAATGATAACAACATTATTATGTATGTCTATACAAATGTTAGGCATATATATATAGTATATACTGTTTAGTGGACAGTCGTCTCTATTTATTTTTACTTTTTTTTTCTCTCTCTCTCTCTCTTTATTTATTATTTAATTTTTTTGCCGACAATTTCTAGTGAAAAACATGACATAACAATAGGAGGAGCTATATATTTGTTAACATTTAGCAAATATTAGTGAAATATTAGTATATATTTGATATATATATATATATATATTTCGCAATATATATGGTATCATATAATATGATAATATTTGTTTGTTCATCAAAGAAAAAACAAATTTTTTTGATATTTTTAATTAAACTTTATTTGTTATTCAATATATTGATATATATATACGTGAAATATATAGCAAAATAACATTAATTTTTTTGTTGCTATTTTTTACTGTTGTTTTTTTGAATTGTTTGAATGAGATTTATGTTATATCTATATATCTATTACTAAATATACGGTATATATCTTAATACTATCTAATAATTATTTAAATAATAAGAATAATAATAACATTATATACTGTTATTTTAATTTATTAAATAATAGTATAAATAATATATATATATTCTTATTCATTATTATTTATTATTTTTAAAAAAGTAATTTATATGTTATATTAAAAGATAAAAAATTATAATTTTAAATTTGAAAAAACAACAACAAAAATTGTATAATTATTGTGTAATAACAATAAATTTTGTTTATCTAAATACTACTACTAATAATAATTATTATTATTTAGCTAGAAAAATATAGATAATATATAAAATCGATTTTAGTTTTTTCCATTCAAAGAATATTCTTGTTTTAAGATAAATAGATTATATATATATATATATAAAAATCAATTATTATTACTATTATATTATTATTATTATTTTCTACAATTTTATAAATCAAATTTATATTGTTAATTTTTTTCAATTTTTATTGTTGATTTTATCATGGTATATTATTGATTGACCCTATTTTTATACTATTAACAATTTTATTCCCCATCCCCCTCTTTTAATAACCCCCCCCCACACACACACACATCATACATATTGACATGCATTATTAAAATTACCCCCACCTCCCCCATCACTGGTAAATAAAATTTCAAATTAATAAAAAAAACAATGTATTTTATATATTTATATGTAAAAAACACTATAAATTATAATATCAAAAATAAAATAAATTATTATAAAAAAAATTTTTTTAGTGAAATTGTTTTTTCAATCAAACAAAAAACACCTACGGGTTTTTTATGTATTATTATTACAATAGTATTACCATTTATTACTATAATATTAATTTATATATATTATCAAGCAACTATTAGATTTCTCAGTAAATAATTTATAATTAAATATATATTGAATATATATATCAAGTATTAAATTATCAATTATTTTTTTGATGTTGTATTTATTAAATAAAAACATTATTACATTTCTAGATAAATTATATTTAAAATTATATTAATATTACAATAATAATTATTTTTGTTGTTTTTAATATTTATTAAATATTTCATATATTTCATGCATAGATGTAATTAAAGATATGAAAACAAAAATTATTTATTTACTGTATTAAAACAAATCTATTAAATGGTTTAATCGTTTTTTTTTTAATTTAATTTTTATTTATACAATACAAATATGTATTGTATTTTATAATACCAATGTGTTTATCAATTCAACCGTAAAATAATAAATCAATTATTATTATTAATTGTTTTTTTTTATAAATTTAGTTTATACAGTAGTGATGATTATAATGATAATGATAAAAATGTATTATCAATATATATATATATATATATATTATTTAAAAAATATTAAAATAATTTATTATATAAATAAAACAGTTATTTACATAATAAAACTATTAATGATTTTTTGTTTGTTTGTTTGTATGTATATTAAAAATTTTATTTATCATATATAAAATACTGATTATAATAATAATAATATTATTATTTTTACTAAATATTTTAATAATAATAATAATAATAGTTTTTGTTTAAACTTTTTTTTTATTATTGTTGCCAATCGTAACCTATGAAATCAAATCATCATTTTATGGCTAACTTAGCTAAAACTAATTGACATTTAATTAATAGCTATTCAACCAAATATTAATATATTATCACTAAATATACAGTATATATAAATTTATATAATACAATACTTTTTTATATTATTATAATAATAATAGGCATAATATAAATATATATATAATAATATAATAATAATAAATTATTATTTTGATAATATGGTAATCAATTGTGTCAATCATTTATTATAATTTATTTTATTTTTTTTTAAATTGGCTAATAAATGTCAGATCCAATTTTTTTTATTAATATTTGTTTTTTACTAAACTAATAGTTTTTATTTTTATTATTATTATTATAAATAAATAAAACAATCATTTATGAAAGTCATTTTTAAAATTAAATATTGAATGTCATTATCACATACACATACACATACACATACACATACACATACACATACACATACACATACACATACACATACACATACACATACACATACACATACACATACACATACACATACACATACACATACACATACACATACACATACACATACACATACACACTATTGTCATTGAAATTATAAATTGTTTATCCTATTTATTATTATTATTATTATCATATAATCATTATTTATTATAATTTATATACATGTATAACATGTACAGTATATGTACTGTATATTAATATTAATAATAAATTTAAATAACATATAAATCATTAAATTGAATAAAAATCAAATCATAAAATATAAATTATTTCATTGAAATTTCAATAAATTAAATTGCATTTTATTATTATTTAGTAATTATTATAGAAATAATTTGCATTTAGTTTTTCGACAATAAAAATAAACATTTATTAGAATAATAATAATAATAATACACTATTTAATAAATTTATGATTATATGTATAGTTTTAATTAAATTTATTTTTAAATTAATTAATTTCAACAAAAAAGTTTTTAATTTTTTTAATAACTTTTTTTTGACCATAAATACAATAGGATTGCAATATATAATGGTTTGCAATTAAATAATACATTATTTTGTAACAAATAAAAAAAAATCATTATATACTGTATCAATGATTTTTAAAGTTTAATTAGTTTTCAAATAATGATTTAATAAAATAATTTTACAATTATTACTATTATTTTTTTTTTTTTTTTAGATAAACAGCTCGTCATCATTGAAATTACAGTATATTTTTTTCATTTATAATTTTCACAAAAATAATAATAATAATAATAATATGGGAACCGCTATATTCATAACAAACAAACCTAATAATAATAATAATAATTAAAAAAAATTATTTGTCTGTATGTATGTGTTTAATATAATACAATTAAATAATAATTAATTATAAAAAAAAAAATGTTAACAAAAAAAATATTATTAAATAAACTTATAATAATAATAATAATCATCAAAAATTATAATCAAACAAACATTAAATGGCTAATTAATTTTTATAACGGTTCCGCATAAATATATATTTATTTTTTTTATTTTAATTATTTATATATAATAATATAATTATTATTATTAGTAAATATATTTACATTTTTAAAAATATCAATTTAAATCAAATTGAACAAAAATTATTATTATTATTATTATTAAACTATTATTTAAATATTACGCTAATTATTTAGATATGATTGTTTGTTTGTTTAATTTTTTTTTGTATTTTAAAATTTTTTAACAAAAAATTATTAAAATTAGTTTAGCAATTAATATACTATCGGTCAATAGTACAGTCATAATAATAATAATAATTGTCATCAATATTATTATTATTATTATTTAAAAAATATAAGCAATTTTTAACATAAAAATACAATTATAATATATATATATATACTGTATATATGTTTGCATTATATCATCATTTCTATCAAATCAAACACATATATATAGACAGTTAGTGATAAAGAGAGAGAGAGAGAGAGAGAGAGAGAGAGAGAGAGAGAGAGATCTTTTCAATTAATTTGTTTTCAAGCATTTAAAATAAATGTCCCGAAAACTAAAGATAAATAAAAATAAATAAATAATTGTTATTTAAATTTACAACAGATTATTATTATTATTATTATTAACAATTAAATATAAATCATTTAATTGTATTATCAATTATCATCATAATAATAATCATCTAACTAATTAATTATTATTATTATTTATATCAATCAATCAATCAATCAATTATCAAAAACAAAAAAAAATTATTTATAATTATAAAAATCAATAGTAATAAACAATTAATTAATTTAATTAAAACAAACAAACAAACAAACAAAAAGACACACAGATATGATATATGTCTCTCTCTTTTTTTTCGGGGGTCTATCTGTACTGTCATTTATAATGAGGTTGTGTTGGTAGTGGTGGTGGTGGTRGTAGTAGTGGTGTCCGAGTTGTCTATGTGTGTGTCTGTCTATCTGTCTGATCCTATACCCTCCCATTCCTCCTCCTCCTCCTCCTCCTACTAGTCCTCTACCACTCGGCATCGCCGACAGCCTTCTGGAATACATAATCTTTTCCCTGAAGATTCATAATACCATCTTTCAGATGAAACTTCCATTTGTTACGACTTCTGGTTATCTGTTTAGGGGTCGGGGGGTTGGGGTTGAGGTTTGCATAACAAACAAACAAAAATAATTAGTTATGTTAAGCATATTTAAAATATACGGTAATTACCGTAAAACTACTGTATTATTATTATTATTATTACCGTAACTAATATTTTTTACTATACATATATTACTGGTTACCGATAATTATCGGTATTATTATTATTACCGTAACTAATATTTTTTTACTATACATATACTACTGGTTACCGATTATTATCGGTATTATTATTACCGTAACTAATATTTTTTTACTATACATATATTACTGGTTACCGATAATTATCGGTATTATTATTATTACCGTAACTAATATTTTTTTACTATACATATACTACTGGTTACCGATTATTATCGGTATTATTATTACAGTAACTAATATTTTTTACTGTACCCTATATTACTGGTTAGCGATAATTATCGGTATTATTATTATTATTATTATTACTGTAACTAATATTTTTTTTTAACTATATATATATATATATTACTGGTTACCGATAATTACCGGTATTATTATCTAAATATATTACCGTAATCTCAATAAAATATCTAAATATACTTTTTTTAAGGTTTTTGATTACTGATTGTATTTTTTTTAATAAAAAAATGTCGCCTAAAAAATAGACGAATGTCTTCAAATCAATTTTTTTAATTTTAAAAGGATAGGGAGTGTACGGGGATAGGGATCATCAACCTAACAAATAGCACATACCTTATCGTATTGACAGACGACTACATTATCAGTTTCGAACAGTTCGGTGGGATCTTCATCGCTGACATCGTCCTCAGAGTTTAACGGTTCCTAATATAAAAAACCAAACAACAAATTAAATACCACTGTCCTGTAATATACTACCGTTCCTCTAGTCTCTCTCTCTCTCTATAAATCAATCAATCAACASATTATTGAAAAGATAATAACATACCTCGTCCTCTCCCTGACCATCATTATCGTCGTTATCGATTTCTTCGTCATTATCGTCGTGATCGTCATCGTTGTCTCTGTACTCGTCTTCGTCGTCATCTTCGTCGCTGGTATCGTGAGCGCCGTCCAATTGGACAACTCGATTGGCAGCCGCCGCCGCTGCCGTCGACGACTGTGCGGTGGTGTTGTTACGGGCAGCGACAGCGGCTGCAATTGCAGCCGCCGATGGCGGTGCCTGTCGTATGGTATTTGCGGCCGTGCCGGCAGCCGTCGCGTACTGTATGGTCGTATTCGGTGCTAAATTGATATCTATTTACCGATAATTACCGATCAAGTAAGAGTAAATTCAGACAATTATTACGATACTCTCTATTATATACCGTAATATGTATATCAAATACTAACTATTAGTGTGATGGACAACTGATGGCTGTATGACATTGGCACCGATACCCCCACCACCACCTCCTGCTGCAGCCAAGTGTTGCTGAAATTGTAGTTGATTTAGGACATTATGTGACTGTATAGATATATACATATATATATATATAATTATTAGTATAATTCAATCATAAAATCTTTAAAAACAAACAAAAAAACTAACGAAAAGTATATGCTGTCCACCGTTTTGGAGGACCAACATTTTCGGCTGTTGTTGTTGTTGTGTCGGTACACCGCTGCGGCCATCACTCTGATTATGGACAGATAGACAGAAAAAATAGCAATCAATCAATCAATAACTACATAACTGTGCTATACATTTAAAAAAAAAAACAAAAAATTAATTACCGATTCACTAGTAGTACCGGTAGTTGTCGTATAGTTGATACCCGACTGACCCAATATAATATTCTGGTGGGCGTTTGGTTGTATATGCAATGTTTGTTGTTGTTGGCCAACACCAACACCAGTGCCCGGGCCGTGATGTATAGGCAACGTGTGATGTATATTACCGGTGACCACTGTCTGCTGCGGCTGCTGAGGAGGATGGGGTACTAGTGTTGCTGGTGTTGTTGTTGTTTGCGAGGAGTGTAGGGTTTGTTGTGGTTGGGCCGGCAGCTGCTGCTGCTGCTGCTGGACATGTGATTGCATTGTTAGATGTGCCGCAGCCGTGGCCACTATCGACGGCTGTGATTGCGTTAACTGACCGGCCGGTACCGATGGTGCTGACTGTTGGGAGAGCAGCAGCGGCGGCCGCCTCCGCCCGAGCAGCGGCCGCATCCTTATCTTTGTTGGCCTGCGACGAGTTACGTGACGAACCGCCACCGCCGCCCGAATTGTTATGTCTGTTCGAATTTTTGCTGGCCGTCGGCGCCGGTTCCGGATCTTTGGCCGTCGGATCTACGGCTTTKGTTTCGGTAATCTTTTTTTCCCACATTTGTTTCAGATCGGCCAGTACTTGTTCGTCGACACCGTCGTCCAGAAAGGCCTCCCGTACGCCGTTAAGGACATCGTCGATGACCGTACGGTAAAGTTTATACTAGAAATAAATAAAAATATATATTTAAAAAAAACTTTTTTTTTAAACAACCAGTAATTATACTAAAAAAATCTTTTAAATAATAATTATTTTTATTTTTTTTAATCAATTTAGTCGACTATTTATATAAATATTTTTTTTTTAGTTATAGTTATAGTTATTATTAAGTTATAATTTTTTTTTTAATAATAATAATAATTTTATTAACTAAATATACTGCAGTAATATCTATATGTATGTATGTCTAGCTATATATATATGTATAGCGCTTATGTATATGTTTATTGTCGGTGTGGCCGCTTATACATATGGCCGTCCTATATATATATATATATATATGGTATATATACACACACTTACCACATTGGATGTAGCCGTCATCGGATCAATCGGCTAACTTCGGGACCAGTTGTGTGTATGAGATAGGGTCGGGTAGTTTGTTGTTGTTGTCGATGATGACCTGATATACTATAATAAAGGGCTTATATGTTTGTGGTGTGGGCTTCACGTAAAAAAAGCCAACTGTTTTTGACTACAGGAGCTCTTTATATACGTTCAGTTTTGTTGGAGTACTGTGTGTACTGTATATGTGTGTATGTGTATAGTATATGTGTGTGTATGTATGTATGTGTGTGTGTATGTGTATGTATGTGTGTGTATGTGTGTGTATGTATGTATGTGTGTGTGTGTGTGTGTGTGTGTGTGTGTGTATGTGTACAGTATGTGTGTGTGTGTGTGTGTGTGTGTGTATAGTATGTATGTATGTATGTGTGTGTGTATGTATAGTATGTATGTATGTATGTATGTATGTGTGTGTGTGTGTGTACAGTATGCATATGTGTGTGTGTGTGTGTGTGTGTACAGTATGTGTGTGTGTTTGTATGTATGTATGTGTATGTGTGTGTACTATCTCTCTACAACAAAAATAATAATAATAAAAAGGGGTCATAGAGGGGGGTGTCAACTTTTATTAGATATACTGGCTTTGTTCACATATTACGTTCGAAATCTAGACACCCCTTCCTTCCCTCTTCCATATGTTTGCATGTAATCATTTTTTTCAACAACAAAAAAAATAAAAAATTACATTAACATATCCATCTAACCGCTAACCCACCCCCACACGCCCGCCTCCCTCACTGCTAAATAATAAAATATCTAACAGCAAACGTTCTTAAGATCTCTACCCCTCCCCCTCCCACTCCCCGCTTGTTCGCAAAAGTTTGCTTCTGGTCAACCGCCCCTCCCCACTCCCGCATCAAGTGTGAACGTAATATGTGAATCACTCCTTAAGGGAACAGTAGTATATGAAATAAATATATATAGAAAAAAAACATATAACATCCCTGTCCATCAATAACGACACACTTACCCCACTCCTCCTCCTCCTCCCCCCCGATAATACCCTGGTTGACAATACCCTTCCACCTCCTCCTACCCCACCCCTCGGGGGTATCATCATAATTACCTCGGGGGTGTAGGGGTGAAACAAAAAAAAGTAGACGATTAGCGGGTGTGTGTGTGTGTGAGGACAGTCAGCGGTAGACGGTCTGGGATTTGTCGTTATTTTTTTTTTATTGCTGTTATTAATAGACATTTAGCGCACAAGTAGTTTATACTGACTGTGCGCGTGACTGACTGACTGACACTACCCGTGTGTGTGTGTGTGTGTTATGCCCTCCAGTGGACAGTCAGTGAAAACACGGGGTATTGTATTATTGGAAAAGTTTTGCCGCAATTTTTTTTTATTTAATGTTTGTCTAACAGATTATTTAGCGGACAACTATTTATTAGCCGAGATATCGACTGACCCGACCCGACCCCCGATACTATCCCCGAATTGACTGACCGTTTCGTGTTTGTGACCACACGTGTGTTGACCGGGGAGATAATCAATTGAAATATACACAGAAATGTCGGGAACAGCTGATGATGACTATCCGATGCCGTCCACGTCGACGACGGCGGCGTCGTCGTCGTCAAGCGGTAATACAACAATGGCCAATAGTACTTTGGCCACTGCCGCCGCCGATACGTCCATTGCAAGCACCAGTGGTGATGGTGGTCGCCGTCCGAAAGATCAGACAAACAATCACTATTGCGACGACTATTTCGATATCGACGACATTGTGGCCAACAGTCAGCGTGTTTTGTGTACATTTCAGAAAACTATCGGCGGTATCGGTCCGCTAGTCGACCCCAATTCGGATCAATCGGATATCGATGCCGGAACTAAACTCGAACTGCCGCTATGGTTGGCCCGCGAACTCTATACGGAAGGCTTGATCGATATAACTGTACCGAAAGGCTACAATCGGACCTATCGGGAGATTTTCGAAGCCGACGCCAACTGTGTTGATCTACACAAACTGTGTCCACAGTACTACCGATTCGGCCAACACTTGGCCCGTTTGAATCTGGATGAATCCGAAGATATAGCGGCCAGTCTAGTGGATACCTATCACCAGCGTTATCATCGATTGGTCAACTATTCGCTGTCGGCATCGGGCAGTTCATCGGCCGCCGCCGGTGCCGAAACACTGGCCAACGTTGAACTGCACAATTTTTGCCAACAATTGGACAACGATGAACGGCAACAGTTTGATTGCGGTAAACAAGCTATGGATCAGATGAAAGAGTGGCACAATCGTAGCCTAGAAAAGATTACGGCCAACGAAGTGGTGGTCAATCTACGCAAACGTAAACATATTGTCAGTTCTACGGCGGATACTGCGGCGGCCACGGCTGCTGCGGACAACTCGTAGCGATTATTATTATTATTATCAATAGGTTTTTTTATAAGGAGTTTAGTTATTATAATAATAATTTAAATAATTTAAAAATATATATGTAATTATGTTTTGTATTGTTTTATTTACGGTAAATAGTATTTACCGTAAAAATAGACAATATTTTGCTAAAATACTATTGATGTGAATATAAAAAAAAATATCAATAGATTTTTTGTTTTGTGTACTAATAATTACCGTAATGTTTTTTTTTGGTGTAAATTAATTAATTGATAACTAATTTTAGTTTTGTTTGTAATTTTCAATATTATTTGTAATGATAATGATATATATTTTAATATAATAATTGATTAATTGCTAACTTTATAAATAATTTTTTTTTGTTATTATTAAATTTTGTATAATATGTGATACAAATATATATATATATATATTTATTATATACTATTGAAAACAAAACTAAAACAAATAATTGATTAAATAACTATTTTTTTCAGTTTTAAATTAATTAAATTTATATACAAATATACAATAAATTAAATTATAATTTTTTTTGTTGATTTAATCATTTATATACTGTTTTTCTAATTTGAAATCTAAAAACTAAAAGTTTTATTTCTGTTTTATTTTTTAAAATATTGATAAAATGTTTTGTATATAATTTAATTATTTATTTATATATTATTAAATCACATCAACTGTTATCACATATTAGTTATTATTATTACGGTATTTAAATTAAATTAAATTTTTAATTACCGTTTTTAACCACATAACTTGCCATATCAATTTTAAAAATTAATTAAAAGTGTCATAAATTACTAAACCTGCCATACAGTGGCAGATAATGCGATAACTAAAATAACCGAATGGCAGTAAATGTGATAACTGGTATCTACACTACTATAAGTGTTTTAAATATCTAAATTTAGTTATAATTAATTAAATATATGATCAATCAATAAATAAATCAATAATTTAATATTCTAGGATCGATCTATAATTAATAAATGATCGATCAATACTATAAAATTAATAATCAAATATATAATAAATTTAATTCGCATTAATAATCGCATTAAATAATGATAAAAAATTATGAGTGGCATGAATTTGACACATAATAAAAACTTATAACATGGCTGGGATTTTGTGCCCCTAAATCTAGCAAATTCCAGGGGAACCAATTACCACGAAACCTGCCACTTATCGCATTACCTTCCATGCCAAATTATGTGCGCAACAACGGTAAATAAAAAATATAATAATATTAATATATATATTTATAACTTACCGTAAGTCTACTGTAAATTTGATTTTCGGATTAAAAAATATATATAGTATTGAAAATATAGTGTCAGTCAATCAGTAATTAATTAATTAATTATAAAAATAACAATTTGTTTATCAATAAATTCTTCAAATTTTTGTTTGTATTTAATTAATTTATTTATATATTATTATTCAATTATTAACACAAAACATATCATTAATTTTTTTTTAATAATTAATGAACAAAAAAAATGTATTTTAACGACAATAACAATCAATCATTGCCTCAAAAAAAATTACCGAAAAAAAATCATAACTATTATCACAAATTAGTTATTATTATTATTTAATTTAAATTAAATCTTTCTTTTTAATTAAATAAAAAATAAAAGAATAATAATAATAATATTTATAAATTATATAATAATATTAATATATATATATATAACTTAAGTCTAAATTTGATTTTCGGATTAAAAATTAAAAAATATATATAGTATTGAAAATATAGTGTCAGTCAGTCAGTCATTAATTAATTATAAAAAACAATTTGTTTATCAATCAATTCAAATATATTTATATATATATCCCTATAATAATCGGTGATTCATTCATCTCTCTCTCTCTTAAAATGGCCGCAAATCTTTGTCCACCGGGTATTGACCACCTGTTTCATCGCCGACGACAACAACGTGTTGTTTGTTGTTGACCACCAAAACAAATACATGTGTGAAATAAATCGCGTGTGAAATAAATAAATCGGATAAAAACACCACAAAAAAAAACAAACAAACAATTAGTCAAAATCAATGCCACTGTCTATGACCAGAGTCTTGTCTTTTTGTATTTAATTGGTTAGTAGTAGTAGTAGTAGTAGTAGTAGTAGTAATAGGAGTGGTAGTAGTAGTAGTACTAGTAGTATGTGTTTGAAGGATAGACATACTCTCCTGTTTGTATCGTTGAATAGCCCGTTCCCTTTCGTTGGCATCAAAATACCAGACAGTTATTGCAAATCGTAAACTATTTGATGGCTGAACTTCATGTGGATTGCGTCGGTCTGACCAGAAAAATATCACTCGATTGAACTTCGGTTCGATGTCCGCAACACAGGACGATATTTGCGGAAATAGACGCAAAACACCGCCGTCTCGCTGAGTAATAGTAGTAGTAGTGGTCATCGGTAGGAAAGATAAATAAAAACATTAGTATTAGTCATAGAAAATAACATATAATTTGTTTGGATGGGAGAGGGGTAGGGGTTCGGGTGGTGTCGTGTTATATATATATACCTGTCGGTCATAATTTTGATTGAGATAATAAATACTGGTCACACATCGGCCATCGTTGTTCGGGTTGTCAATATGTCTGACATATTGACTACTGTTACCGGGATAGCAGGCAATCATGGCTTTCGTACGCCTATTGATACGATATTTGGCAAACTGGCCGTCGGTGGACATTGTATTGCAGCGCATAATAATCGAGTCCAATGTCTGAACTAGAAAACCGATATTCACGCAAAACGATTCCTGTCCGTCAACCCAAACAATATGATCGCCCCGAACCAGCTGCGAGTTTAGGGCCTTATTGTTGACCACTTGGCCCGCCTTGAATAGGCCACAGTTGTACAGTGCTATAACCTCTTTGAATATATCGGTTCCATTGTTCAGGAAGTCGTCGATAACACAGAAACCGAATTCATTCAAGTCGTGTATTATTGATTCGCAATACGAATTCAGTTTCGACATCACAATCGACGAGTCCTGTTGTTGTTGTTGTTGCGGCTGCTGCTGATGGTGTTGACTGTCGACCAGCAGTGTGTGGTCAACATTGTTGTTGTTGTTGTTGTGATTGAGAGTCGGCTGCGGTGGCGGCGGCATCGGTCGGACTGTCGCCGCCGATATCTGATTGCTGACACCGTTATTGAGAGCCATAGATGGAGACGACTGAGGAGGCAGCGCCGTCGCTACCGGCGATAGAGAAACAGTTTGTCCACTAAGTAGTTGTTGGCTTATAATGCTATCGCCAGCGCCGCCGACAACAATGGATGATTCGGGACGACTCATAACAACACGATGTTGTTGTTGCTGCTGTTGTTGCAGCTGTTGTTGTTGTTGTTGTTGTTGGTGGTGGTGGTGGTGATGGTGGACAACGTGTTGCGGCGGTAGTGATGTTGGCAATTGATAGTTGGCAGCGGCGGCGGCAGCCATTGTTTGCTGTTGTTGTTGTTGTTGTAGTAGTAGTTGTTGATAGACTTGTCGACAGTGATCGCGATGTCGTTTCCAGTCCAGCTGCTGGTGTTCGCGGCTACAGTAGTAGACTGACCGACATCGGGAACAACATTTCAGACTCGCGGACGAACTGCATACCGAACACCGCAAACCTGGCGGCGGATAACAATGAACGTTAGTAGCCGTGGCTGCGGCAGCGGCGGCGACGGCGGCGGAGGACAACTGATGGTCACTGATGGTGGCGGCGGCGGTTGCGGTGGATGTCATTAACAGGATGTCCAGTGTGTGTGTGTGTTTGGTCACCGATACATATGTATTGTTGTTGTTGTTGTCCACTGGATATACCACTACTTGTTGTTGTTGTCGTTGATGTCAATGATTTGTTGTTGTATTTTGTGTTTATAATACTATTGATACAAACGTTAAGATTATTATTATTATTATTATTTGTTTAATGTATTTACAGTATTATTATTATTATTATTATTTTCAACATTCAATTCAATAGTTTTTTATTTTATTTAATTCCAATAGTGTTTTGTGTTTTGTATACAAATAAAAATACAAAACAGTGTATATAATAAAAATACTAATCAGTGTTGGCAGAGACACACACACACATACACACAAACACATACATATATACACACAAACATACATACATACATACATATATACACACACACAAACAAACAAACATACATACATACATACACACACACATACAAACACACACACATACAAACATACATATATACACACACGCACGCACACACACAAACATACATACATACATACACACATACAAACACACACATACAAACATACATACATATATACACACACGCACGCACACACACAAACATACATACATACATACACACATACAAACACACACATACAAACATACATACATATATACACACACGCACGCACACACACAAACATACATACATACACACATACAAACACACACACACACACACACATACAAACATACATATATACACACACGCACGCACACACACAAACATACATACATACATACACACATACAAACACACACATACAAACATACATACATATATACACACACGCACGCACACACACAAACATACATACATACACACATACAAACACACACACACACACACACACACACACACAACAAACATACATATATACACACACGCACGCACACACACAAACATACATACATACATACACACATACATACATTTAGCGCTACCAAGTGTTAAAAAAATTTTTATAATATGCATAGTTTTTATAATAATAATAATAATTATTATTATTATTATTGAATTTCTATTTATTATTTTTTGTATTATTTTAAATTTTAATTATTTTAGAAAACAACGATTATTATTATTATTATTAACAATAATTTATTTTACAAGCTATTATATAATTTCTACTAAATATTTTTTTAAAAAAATATTTTAACATAGTATATATATTTATATTAGTTTTAGAACTTTTATATTACTGTAGATATTTCAAGTTAAAATTTTTTTATAAAAAAAATCATGCTTGTATTATTAGCCAACCCTAGTTAATAGTTTGAATATCATTGAAGTGCTGTTTGTTGTGTTTACGCATAGTATCGCACGTAAGCACTAAATAGTAATACAGTGTTGATATTAGACTCATATAACTCAGGGAAATAAATTCCTGCCCTGGCTATGCCCAAATTGTTGATGCCATAAATGCCTGCCCTTTTTAGATTGCTAAAAAACAACTGTATATTTATAAAAAAAAAATAATGTAATTTAGTGTTTTTTTAGCATGGTAATTAAATTTACAATTTTATCTATTTATTTCCAAAAAATGATATTACCTTTTAATTAATGGTATATATTTAAAAAAAAATACAACTAAAAATATATCGATAAAACTAAAAATTAATTAATAATTTAAAATTAAAATAATAGGTGACACTACCTGAAAATAAATGCCCAGTACATGGCATAGGAGGCAGGGGGCAGGCATTTGGCATCAATTGTTCAGGCCTGCTATTTTTAAAACCCTGTATACAACATGTTATACAGCATTGACTTTTTCTATACATAGTATTATATTATATAATTTATATACAATCAGATGTTATGTGATAATATGTGACTGTCCTCTCACTCACTCACTCACCCATACATACATACACTTAATGTAGACGATAGGGTTAAACTGCTATTAGGGTTTATAATGATTACAAAAAAAGGGTTGTGAGAGGGAAGTTCCCTAAAAATAAACTGTTAAAAAATATATTTTCCCGGAAAATATTAAAAAAATATTTCCATATTTTTTTCTACCTAGCTTAATTTAGTTTAGTATTTATTTTGATACTTAAATAATATAAAATTAAACTGTATATTATATATAAATATATTATAATATAATTTATAAATATTATTATTCTAATAATAATAACTAATTTGTGATAATAGTTATGATTTTTTTTCGGTAATTTTTTTTGAGGCAATGATTGATTGTTAGAGAGAGATGAATGAATCACCGATTATTATAGGGATATATATATATATATATTTGAATTAATTGATAAACAAATTGTTTTTTTATAATTAATTAATTAATTAATGACTGACTGATACTATATTTTCAATATTATATATATATTTTAATTTTTAATGCGAAAATCAAATTTAGACTTAAGTTATATATATATTAATATTATTATATAATTTATAAATATTATTATATAATTTATAAATATTATTATATAATTTATAAATATTATTATTATTATTCTTATATTTATTATTTAATTAAAAAGAAAGATTTAATTTAAATTAAATAATAATAATAACTAACTTGTAATAATAGTTATGATATTTTTTTCGGTAATTTTTTTTTTTGAGGCAATGATTGATTGTTATTGTCGTTAAAAAACATAATTTTTTTGTTCATTAATTATTCTAAAAAAAAAAATTAGGTAATGATATGTTTTGTGTTAATAATTGAATAATAATATATAAATATGAATAAATTAAATACAAACAAAAAATTTTATCAATGCTTTTGCCAAACTTTTAGTTTTATTTATTTATTTTCAAAACATATATTTAGTGATCAATGAACACACAATAATAGTGGTAATGTTTTTTTTGAAGTTTTTTTTCAACAAAAAAAAACAAACAGTATATAAATGATTAAATCAAATCAAACAAAATAATAAACAAACAAAAAAAAGTCAAAAAAAAATGTATATTTGATTAAAAAAAACACGGAATTAATGATATTGTTTTAAAAAAATATCAATAAAATAAAGTTATTTAAAAAAAATCAAATATATAAATGTAATGATTTTAAACATCTAACTAATAATATCAACAATAATAATAATAATGGGAGGTGTATGTATATAAAATTGGTGGCGTAAATAAACACAAGCAAAAAAACAAAAAATTTCTAAAAAAATTGATTATGATATATAAAAAAAATATATAATATATATATAGATTTATGATTTTTATGATCAAATAGTTTTGTTGTTTTTTTTTAAAAAAAAACAGTGAATGTGGTGTCCAAATGGTCAACAGTTTATATATGTATGTATATAATGGTTGGTTATAATGTGATAATAATGTTTGTTTTGGTTTGTTTTACAAGTAAAACAAACTGTCCGATAGGGCAACATTGGGCTCCCGATGCAAGGCTGTACCCGTTAGGAAGGCCAATTTGTGGGCGTATTGACAGGGTGCCGGTACACGTATAGTTCCCTATAATAAAATAATAACAAACAAAACGGTTTTAGTTAATCGGTAATCAATTACGGTTTCGGGTACAGAGAGAGAGACACTTACCACCCAATTGTAGTACAAGTGTGTCAACTTGTAGGCCAACTGTTGGTGATGATGTGGTTTCCAGTTGGTATCGTCTTTGATAATGTTATACATAGTTGGGGCTACTGTTCCCTGGCGTACCGATTGCGATATCAAATAGAAATCGTAACGTTCCTTACGTGTGACACAAGTGTCGACAATGGTTCCCGGGAATGGGTTGTCAAACTGGCGTTCACCCAATTTCTGCATAATACGAGTGTTGATACGTTTGGTGACAATAACAAAGGCCAGTTTAATGCCGGCAGCGGCCGATCCAATCTTCTGGATCGCCTCCTCGATCTGTTTGAGTTCATATTCGTACACATACTGAATGTCGCCTTCGCCGACACCATCTCTGTAGATGATCAGTCTCTGCGGTAACTTCTTATTGATCTCGTAGTAACGTTTCAGACCGTTCGAGAAATTAGTGGCCAAATTGCTCGATAATTCTTCGCGATTGTCGTGAAACGCCACCCGTGAATACCATTTGGTTAGTGTGGCGTTAGTACTGCAAACAAAACCGCCAATTGCTTTGCCACGTGAGGCCTGATCTCGATGTACGTCAAAGCCGGCCACCATCAAGTCTTTAGGCTATTTTGATGATAACAACAAAAATAAATTGTATTAAATCGTCTATAAAAAAACCCGAATCATTAACACCACTTACAGGTATATCCAGAGCCCAGGGTTCGCCACCGAGTTTGGCACCCATTTGTATACCGACTTTCGTACAAACAGACATCAACATCTGTTTTTTAGACAATGTTTTCGTGACAACACATTGAGATGGTATGGGATGATCGATACAGAAGATCTTTTTGATAGCATCGTATCGGTCCTTACTATTGTTGGGCAACAGTATGACGGCTATCTGGGTCTTAGGTTCCAGTGCTTTGCAAGCCTCAACATAGGTAGGTATGCGATCGTTTTCCAGATGCTGGACTTGGGGTCGGTTAAGCTGTATGCCCAACGGTCGGCAAACGCGGTTCAAGGTCTGGGAAAACTCGTCGACCAGTTGCCGATCGCGCTGAGTAGCAATAATAACCCAATCCTGGACCCGACAGCCGCCGAACATACTCTTGTTGCGAATTTCTTTCGAAAAGTCACCCGTTTTCTGGATAAACGTTGCCCCAGTTTGGGGTGTGTCTCCTTGCATGAGAATCTTTTCGCAATCCAATCGGCGGGCATTGATCTCGACGGGAACCGATTCAAATTTCAGTCCCCATTGGTTCATCTCCTGTTGAATGGTAGCGTCGTTGGCTATACGACTGATAAACTGATGCAAATTCTTCACTCGAGTAGTCGGATCCGTTTGGGTTTTCTGTGTCATCGATCGGCGGACATTGAAATCGCTGCGCAACGTTTCCGATAGGCCAGTCATACGGCACAGTTCGGGTATCAAATAAATCGGTCCTTCAGTACCGGCACGTTGTTGGCGTTCGGTGGGTAGGCCGACAATTAGCGGCTGTCGGAGGTCACGAATTTCGATATTATAATGTTGTTTATAGTATTCGTGAATTGGCATCTCATTGGTCTTGAACTTGAACAGTGTGGTCGGATTTTTGTCGAAAGCCAGATCATCGACTTTGTAGGTCTTGTTGTTATAGGTTGTCATTACGATATTGCCGGCCAACTCTTTGCGGGCATTGTCCTGAAACGACGATCGATCTCTGTTGAGTATATCGCGTAGATTTTCGGCTACAGTATCCATACGGAGTACTTTGTGTACGGTATCGGTAACCAGCAACAGGCCATCGTCGTGCTGGTTGATGGCAGTGAGGACACCCTGTAATACTTCCAGTTTATGTTCGGGTATCTTATGCGAGATATCCGGATTGAAATAGTGTCGGCCAATCAGATTCCACTTCAATAGATGCAAATTGCGGCGCATCTGTATGTTATACATGCGTAACATTTCCTGATGACCCCATGCAATCTCGCCGACCATTTTCACTTTAATCCTATCGGTTAAAAGGTTTGGACAATAACAACGACAACAAAAATTATTACCGATAAGACATCAAACCCGGGATCAATTATATATAAACCCCGATAAAAAAACTAACGGTTCGGGAAAAGACCGTTAATAAAATACCTGATCTGTGCGTCATCTGTACGTCGGGTAGAGAAAAACTCCGTCTCTTCGGTGGCCAATTTTGTAGTGGACTTAATATTGGACATACCGTCAAACGTCAGCTTATTGTTGAACGCCTCCTTATGGGTAAACAGCAGCGCTTTGCGCATAACACGGGCCTCGACTTGCGGCTCAAAGTCCACGTGATAGTCATAGATAATCACATCCTTGGGTGTGTGCAGACGAAAATAGTTGGCCACTACCCTGACTTGTTGACCACCTTCGCCGTGCGTAATCTTGACAGTCGGCGGTATAGTGTTAATAGTTTCGGTACCGCGAAAACCGCCGCGACCACGTCGTGAAGCGCCTGACCGGTGGTGGGAGGGATAGAGAAACAAATGTTAAGTCAATTACGGGGAACGGTATATAAAAAAACCCTATAAACCACAAGTCCTTACCTCCGTTTCCATCACCATTGCCACCATTACCTCCATTACCGCCGCCGTTTCCTCCATTACCGCCACCTTCGGCTGCTCCTCCTCCCTCGGCACCTGCTGTCGGGCCAGTTTCGGCTACTGCTACGGGTCTGATACATAGATAGAGAAAGAGAGAGCACAGTTAGCTAACTACACAAACAGTATGGGCCATCTATCTATCTATCTAGACTTACCGTCCTCGGGCACGTCCACGGGAACGGCCGGCTCCCACACTTTCGCTCTCAGACATTGTTGTCTATTATTAAAACACTGAGATCGCAATCAAATGGATGGTTGGATCTAATCAATTGGTGATAATTTAAAAAACAGTTATATATAAAAAAAAATACGTGTAGTTTTTTAAGCGCTAAAATAAAAACCAATAGTTTTTATAATATTATTACTGATTATACTGTAAACTACTGTATGTTAAGTGTCGACACATTACTAGTGATTTGAAAACAGGTTTGTTATATATATCTATCTATCTATCTATAAGTTTTGAGGTCCTATTTCTTAGGAAAAAAAACTATACCAATAAATGCTTCTCCATATATATATACACTAAAAATAATTACTGTCCAAACAACTAACTGTCCAAAGGTTAACTATAGTCTCTCGCAATGTTTATGGGGAGGAAAGGGAGAGAGAGAGAGAGTAGGGTTATAAACTACATCAACGATAGGCTAAAGGGTCTCCAATACCTACCAACACCATCACAAACACTACTATCTACAAGTGCTTGTAATATAATACATAAGCCTTGTGTATGTAAATACATACAGCATAAATCGTGTGATTTCTATAGTTATGCCAACTGTCCCCTCTCATATATGTCTATATATATATATATATATATATATATATATATATGCAAATACTAACTATAATATGGGAATAGTATTCAAGTGGTATATATATATATATTGTCGATGATATAGATATATATATATGTTAACGCCCTAAGCGTTTATAAACACATGGGGTTATAGTTTTGGGGATATTTAGTAAGTAATAGGTAAATGGTTTACATATATAAAACAAAAAACATTGAATATTTTTAGGTTATTTTATATATGATATATAGATATAAATATCACTAGATATATGATAACACACACACACATAATGGCTATCCCCTTATTAATCAATCAATTTTTATTAAGCACCTGGATCAAATTTGATAGTCAACTAAATTATAATTAATTTATTTGTAGAAATAAAAACTAACTTTTTTTTTGTTTGTTTGTTTAGCACACTATATAAATGCACTATTAATTAATAGCTATTATTATTATTACTGTATCATAACATGTGGTTAAAATTGTTTAGTCAATGTATTAAACAATAAATTTAATTTTAAAAAAAAACAAACAATCATTACATACAAAAAATAAATAGTTATTTAAATATAATTAATTTTAAATAAAAAATACTTTACAATACACACTATTCAACAAACAATTCAACAAAAAAAAATCAATTGAAAAAAAAATAAAATCAATAGGCATTGCATTTGTTATAATTAATAAAACATTTTTTTCAAACACTATTATAATAGCAATCATATCAATACATACATACAAACAGTAGTGTAAACATAACATAACAATTGTATACTAATAACAATACAAATAATACAATCAATAAATTGATTGTTTTATTACATACCTTATAAATAGTCGATGAAAAAAATAAATATCAAATATGGTAATCCCAACAACTAAAAAAAAAAAACTAACTGTCCACCGATGATATCCGACTGCCTTGGTATGTATGATAGGGTATGGTATGTGTATATGTCGTGTGTTTTTAATATACACTACACTAACATTCAAAACAATACATTAACGTCTGCCCAGTTAGTTCAGCCAATCAATACATACCAGTGCTCTCAGTGGCGGTGATGGTAGTAGTAGTGATGATGACATCTATCGTGTCACCGCAATAATCATGGTATGGTATGGGTGCCCAATAGTTAACACTATTACCAGTAATAGGGAGGAGGAGGGGTGGGTGTGTGTGTGTATGGAGAAAGTGATGAAAAAACTATGAGACAAAAAAAAATTAATTAAATTAATAAAACAATTATAAAGTTTTTGTATATAACTAACTAATAGTACAGTATATATATAATGTATAATTAAAATACTATTTTTTACTAAATTTAAAATAAAAATTAATTAACTAATTATGAAGAAAAAATAAACAAAATTTTATTAATTAATTAATTGTTTCAAAATTATCATAACATTTAACATTACATTTATATATATATATATATATATATATATATATATATATATATATATATATATATATATAAATAATATATTTTAAATTTTAATTATTACATTTTAGTCTAATATTTTGGGTAATAATTAATATTAATTATCGATTAATTTTTTTTATAGTTAAATGCATTTATAAAGCAATGAATTAATGAATTATAAAAAATAATATATCATTTTATCAATAATAATAATGTTGTAATTAATGAAAAAAATATATTCAAAAATTTGTAATCAAATTTATAAAAAAAACGATTTTTAAAAAATATTATGTATGATTACTGAGAAGGGGGGGGCGGGCGGGGGCTAATTAAACAAAACAAAAATAATTATTTAAATAAAAAAAAACAAAAATCAAACAGCAATTAAACATTTGAATGAAAAACAAAATTATTTTTTTTCAAAAATTAATAATGATATCAATTATCGGTAAGTAATTAATTAATTACTGGTAATAATAATTATAATATAATAATAATAATAATAATAATAATAACAGATATTATATAATTTTTATGTCAAAAATTGTATTAATAATAATAATAATTGTAATTAAAATAAACAAAAATCAAATGAAATATATAATTAATGTGAAATTAATTTTTTAGTTTTTAATGGACTCATCATAATCGGTGTCGTCGGCATCTCGTATGGCCAGCCAGTCAGTCATTCATTTAGAGATAGAAAAGTTTTGAACCCATTGAAGCGCTTGGCTCCCGGTGCAAACTGGTACCCGTTAGGAAGGCCAACTTGTGGGCGTATTGACACGGCGCCGGCACCCGAATAGTTCCCTATATATATATGTATGGGGGTGGGTAGTAGTGGTTAACAATTAAATTAATCAATAATCAGGGGGTGTCGACACCCAAACAACATTACCTGCCAATTGTAGTACAAATGAGTCAACTTATAGGCCAACATTTGATGGTTTTCCGTTTTAAATCCGGACGTATCGTAGATAATGTTATACATAGTCGGTGCTACTGTTCCCTGGCGTACGGATTGCGAAATCAAATAGAAATCGTAACGATTCAATCGGGTAACCGTCTTGTCGATGACAGTGCCGGGAATCGGATTATCCGGTTGCGGACCGGTAAAAAAGCGGGCATTAACACGTTTGGTTACAATGATAAAGGCCAGCGCCGGCGGTGAGCCCGGATTGACCTTTTTGAGTGCGTCCAACACCTGGCGGACTTCGTGTTCAAACACGTGTTCAATCATACCTTCGCCGACACCGTCCCGATAGATGACAATCTTGTTGGGCAATTGATTACCGTTAACAGTGTACCATTGTTTGATACCCTCTGTGAGCGAGCGAGTGGGTGGGATAGGGAGACAGTTAATAGATTAGTGAACCGTTAGCCCTAAATAGCCATACCTTGTAGATTATAGGCAAAATTTGATGACATTTCTTCGGTATTCTCGTGAAACTTGACCCTCGAGTGCCAGGCAGTCAACGTAGCGTTTAGCGAACAAACAAAAGCACCGGCCGATCGTCGAGATCCATGAGCGCTATCGTGATAGGTATCGTAGCCGACAACCATCAGATTTTTTGGCTAAAAACCGACAAATCAAACCAAACAGTTTAGCGGTAATTAAAAAACTGGTCACCAATTGGTTGACCGCCCATACTAACCGGTATTTTCAGAGCCCACGGTTCGCCGCCCATTTTCGTGGCCATTTGCATGGCTACTTTCGTTACGATAGACATTACGCCCGATGTTTTCAGAAAATTTTTCGCCAAAATAACCTGGGATGCAATCGGCTTTTCGCAATAACACATCTTTTTGATGGCATCATACCGTTCCTTATTATTATTGGGTACAATACAGACAACCATTTCGGCCGATTTTTGTTGGGCGTCCTGACATTTGTTAACCCATGTACCCACACGATCGTCCGGTAGGGTTTCCATTCGGGGATTTTGATAAGTAAAACCCAATGGCGTACAAACTTTGCGCATAGTTTGCAAAAAAGTGTCCACATGACCCTGGTCACGTTGAGTGGACATAATCAGCCAGCGGCCCAAAGTGACCGTCTTGAACATCGATTTCGATCGGATTTCTCGGCCAAAATCGCCCGCTTTTTGCGTAAATTTCACGCCCACCTGATCCTGACCCATATAAATCGATTCGCAATCCAATATACGACCCTTGACCTTTAGCAATTGGGTATCGTATTTGACACCCCAAACGGGCAAATCTTCGATAACTTTCGGATGTGTCATAACATCGGATATAAATCGTTGCAAATTACTGACCCGATCGGTCGGTTTGAGTCTCGATACATCCGCTATACGGCGTTTCAAATTCTGATCGTTGGCCATACGCTCGGATAGACCGGTCAGAAAACATAGTTCGGGTATCAAATAAAATGTTTGCGTACGACCCGATCGGCGATCGCGTGCAGTCGGCAATACTTCAATCAGCGGTTGTTTCGGCTGACCAATAGTTATATTGTAAACTTGTTTATAATACTCCATCAGATTAATGTTACGGCCGCGACAATCAAACCGATAGTCTTCGGGCGTAAATCCCTGGCCAGTACTGATATCGTTGATCTTATACGTACGATTGTTGTATTTGGTCAGTACAATCATACCGCATATTTCTCGTTTAGCTTCGGCCATCCAATCGCCGCCACCCGATCGCCGACGAATATCCATCATCATCTGCATTACCGTTTCCGTACGCAACAGTTTAGTCGATGAATCGACAACCATTAGTATGTCCTCCTGGTGTTGGTTGACGGCAGTTATAGCACCGGGAACTATACGCAACTTATGTTCGGCAAGTATTTGGCCGGCCGCATCATTATAATAGTTACGGCCAATCAATACCCAACCGATAAAACGCATATACTTTCGCATATTTGTATTGAATAGCCGAAGCATTTCCATCGAACCCCAGGGAACTTCTTCGGTAAACTGAATGGTAATCTGAATGTTTTCGTCAGTCGACGGATGTTTGACAAAGTGTTGTTGTTCTTCGCGATTGGACACCAAAGTCTTAATATTGGACATACCATCGAATGTGAAAGCTTTGCCAAACAAGTCGGGAATCGATTGGACGAGTTTGCGGCGAAGTTGCGGCGCCTCAATTTGCGGCTCAAATTTGACATGAAAATTGT
Source organism: Oppia nitens (assembly GCF_028296485.1). Classification (NCBI taxonomy): domain Eukaryota; kingdom Metazoa; phylum Arthropoda; class Arachnida; order Sarcoptiformes; family Oppiidae; genus Oppia; species Oppia nitens. The sequence goes on from NW_026533206.1 coordinate 647,139, forward strand.
TGACCACAATGTCTTTCGGCGGTGTCAGACGAAAATAATTGCTCATTAATGTTATCTCTTGGCCAGTAGTACCTGTGTATCACCAATTGGTGGTCAATAAAACAATGTCCGCAATGGGGAACAGTTTAGACAATTGAATTGGTGATTACAACAACCGCCCGGCCAATACATACCGTAATAGCGATCTTCGGGAACACCCCGGGGACGGGTATCCAGTTCAACATTCAAGCTTCGGTAGCCACCTCTTCCTAATAATAACCGTCCAATGATTTAGTAGTAGTAGTAGTAGTAAAACATAAGACAAACAAAAAAATCAATAATGGATTCAAAATCAATCGGCAGATTCAAAGACATCATCAATCAATCAATCAATCAGTTTAGTCATACCTCTAACAGCTCCGTCACCATTATCTCCATTTCCATTGCCATTACCTATAGATAGATAGATAGATATGTAACGATTAGTATATGATATCCTGGATGTGATGTGTTAAACCATCAAACAGTGTGGACATACCGTTACCATTGCCGTTGCCGTTACCATTGCTGCCATTACCGTTACCGTTGCCATTGCCATCATCGCCGCCAATACGCATGGCCAGCATACCCGAACCCAGTGCCTCTTCGGCACCTTGCGGTACGGCCGGCTGTGCTCGGCCTCTGGCCCGACCGCGTGAACGACCGGGAGCTCCGACGGGCGGATCCATTGTCTGTGTCTATCTTTGATGAAACCAAAAGCTTATATAAAAAACCTAATGACATAAGCAATCAATCAATCAATAGTTGATCCCATAGTAGTAGTAATAGTAGTATTGGTGATCAATAGTTACCACAAGTTTGATCCCAACAATCAATTTGATTTTTATGGCCAACTAATACCACCAACAAAAAAAATGGACGACTTTTTTGTCGTTAACTTTCAAATACTAACGTAAAATGTTTTACAAAAAAAACCAAAAAAAAAAAATTTTTTTTTTAGTCAATGCTTTTTCAATGACTAATATAATAATAACTAATAAAAAGCACACAAAAAAAATAATTAATAATACATTCAATATTATAACTGAAAAACAAAATAATTTTTTTTTGTATTAAAGTTTAATAATTAAACAAACAAAAAAAGTTTTTTTTTGCTAACTTTAAAACTATAGTATTATTAGTATTATTATTATTATTATTATTATTGACTATTGACTATTGACTTACTTATTGTGTTAATGTATTGGTAGTGTAGATGTAGTCTACAAATAATAATAATAATATTTTTTTTGTTACTTATTGTGTGTTAAATATAGTATTAATTTTAGTGATGGACTGTTAGGTCTACTATTGGTGCGCACCGTTAGCTCAAAAAAAAAGTTTTTATTAATAATACAATCAATACTACTGTATTAAAGTTACACCATTTAAAACAAATAAAGTCAATCGATGACTATATGACTACCACCTAATAAAAACCTAACTGTGCTTATAGTTTATAAAAGTTTATAAAACTTTTTTTTTGTTGGGATATATAAACTCTGACTGTACTTTCAACCCCTTTCCCCCTATCACTCACATAACCAACTGCCCCTCCATAACCTAACCGTAAGCACTGGCCTATACTGTATGACTGACTACGTGACGACACTATTAGTAAAATACTAACTGTTTTTTTTTGTTTGTTGGGCAACAATTGGCGCCACAATTGATAGTCTACTATAAAATTGATATATTAATTGATATTAATATTACTGTTAAAAAAAAAGTTTTTATATCTGTTTTTTTTGTAAGCAAATAATTTTTTGTACAATTTTTTTTTAAAAACTAATAATTTATTATTTTGTTTTTTTTATTAACAAATAATTGTTTTAGTTTTTTATATTATTTTTTTTTTTGGAAAAAACATTAATTAAATATTAGTATTTAAACACAATTTAAATAACACAACAAAAACATTATTAAATTAAAAATTATTTATAAAAAATCAAATTACTATTATTACTATTCCTATAATAAAAATAATTTGTAATAATAATATTAAACTCATATATTATATTAAGTATTTTTTTTTAAAAATAAAAATACATTTATTACAAATTATACAATTAAATTAAATAGATAAAAAAAATTCAAAGGTTATTATAGCTAAACAAACATAAAATTAAAGTTTAAAAAAGACCAAGATACCAATGTTTTAGATAAATTTTAAACTAAATAAAAATTGTAATTGGTCATTTTTAAAAAATTAATTAATTAGTTGTTTATTATATGCCAGACTATTTAATTTACTATTACATTGATGTATATATTTTATTATTTTCTGAAAATTATTATTATTTTCTAATTGTTGTAATTATTATTTTTTTTGTATTTTTTTGTATTTTAAAAATTTCTACAACAATAAATTTTTAGTATAAAATTAAAATCAATAGACACTCAATTGATAAGGGGAAATCTTAATTAGCGGCGCCGACGCCGACAGCGGCGATACATTTTTAGCAAAATAATATATAACAGCGGCGATGAAACAGCGGCGATATAAGAGCGGCGATAACAGCGGCGATGACAGCGGCGATGACAGCGGCGATGACAGCGGCGATGACAGCGGCGATAACAGCGGCGATAACAGCGGCTATATAACAGCGGCGATAACAGCGGCGATAACAGCGGCGATAACAGCGGCGATAACAGCGGCTATATAACAGCGGCGATAACAGCGGCGATAACAGCGGCTATATAACAGCGGCGATGACAGCGGCGATGACAGCGGCGATATAACAGCGGCGATATAACAGCGGCGATAACAGCGGCGATGACAGCGGCGATGACAGCGGCGATATAACAGCGGCGATATAACAGCGGCGATAACAGCGGCGATGACAGCGGCGATATAACAGCGGCGATGACAGCGGCGATGACAGCGGCGATATGACAAAAATTTTTATTAAACTACTTAATTTAATTTAAAAATTAAGTAAATTTTAATAAATTTATTTAAGATTAATTTAATAAAATTTACTTAAAAAATTATTTTAATTAAATTAAATTTCATTAAATTTATTAAATATAACTAAATTTAATTTCATTAAATTTAAAAAAGTTAAATTTTAAAATTAAGTTAAATTTCATTAAATTAAATTTCATTAAATTTCATTAAATTTAATGAAATTTCATAAAATTTAACTAAATTTAATTTCATTAATTTAAAAAAGTTAAATTTTAAAATTAAGTTAAATTTAATGAAATTTAATGAAATTTAATTTAATGAAATTTAACTTAATTTTAAAATTTAACTTTTTTAAATTTAATGAAATTAAATTTAGTTATATTTAATAAATTTAATGAAATTTAATTTAATTAAAATAATTTTTTAAGTAAATTTTATTAAATTAATCTTAAATAAATTTATTAAAATTTACTTAATTTTTAAATTAAATTAAGTAGTTTAATAAAAATTTTTGTCATATCGCCGCTGTCATCGCCGCTGTCATCGCCGCTGTTATATCGCCGCTGTCATCGCCGCTGTCATCGCCGCTGTTATCGCCGCTCTTATATCGCCGCTGTTATATATTATTTTGCTAAAAATGTATCGCCGCTGTCGGCGTCGGCGCCGCTAATTAAGATTTCCCCATTGATAATACAATTGTGATTAAATCAATCAATCAATCAATATATTTAATTGATTTCATTTATTCCTGTAAAACAAATTGTTTAATTAATTATTTTTTTTTATTTTTCAAGTGTTAAATTATTACGAGCACTGGTAGCTTATATTTAAAAAAAAATACATTTTATATAATCAATTTTGTTTGTTTGTATAAATCAAATTCAATAACTCTAACCGATTGGGGTAACCGATCGGCGCATAGACACGACCACATGAATCTGGATCTTAGTTTAGCCCAAACCGTTAGTGTAACCGACAGTTGGACGTATCCATCCGTTTAGACCGATGCTGTTTATGAATCAATTTCATTAGCGTCATTTCATCAAGTTCATTGATATTGTCCATTGACTGATCCAGTGATAATCAGTACCTCCAACAAGGGGTAACTGTGCCAAATGCTTGCCAACCTTAGCGACCCGGGTTCAAAACTTTGGACATCCAATTGCTATCGTTGTCTAGCGACTGTAGTCGCGGCATATTCGGGTAAATTTGGACAAAAAAAATTGTTTGTTAGCTACCAATAGTCCCAACATTTTACCGGTTAGTTTCAGCCGACGTATACGTGACCAACAATGTCGGTTGACTTCCAATGCCGATCTTAACTCATTCACTCAGCGGAATATTCTGGTAAATTAAGACAAACTCTTGGGATCAACACTTCCTCCATATATATACCGGTATATTGATTGCCAATTAACCGATTGATTGATTCGTGAATTGTTTATTGGCTTTTGGATTGTCGATTGATTTTAATTTTTTTAAATTAAATTTTTTTTCAAAAAAAAAAAAAATTTATTTCTAATATTTAATACATTTATTGTTTGTAAAAATTTCTAAACAATTAAATCAAATCAAAAAAAAAATTAGTCAATCAATCAGTTATCATGTCGTCGTCATCATTAGAAAGTAGCGATGAAGAAGCCATAATCCCGGCGGCGGCAGCTCCAAGAAACTCGTTTGACCGCTACGGCGATGATTTGGCCAAATTGTTACTCAATTATCTGCCGGTCCGGGATCTGCTCCGATGGGAATCAATGTCCAAACAGGTCCAGAGGTGTGGTATCCGTAATGTAAGTAACATACAGTTGAATACAGAATTAATCACAACATTGATTAATCACAATCAGTGCCGACACGACTACGACAATACTGACCACCGAGACAATCAGTGTCTGACATCAGTCGACAAATTTCGTAGACATGTAATGCAAAGATCGCCAGAAGTTTCGATTGTCGATCTGATTGATCTACCATTGGATCCATCGATGCAACCAATTATTCAGGCAATTGTCGACCGCCAGCAGCAAATCGTTTGGCCAAAACTCAAACGTATCGTCGGTTGTCGTCTAACACATGGCCAGCAACCAGTTGTCAATACTATACTACCGGTTCAACAGTTATTTCATCAGTTGGATGTGTCCGATATGTTAGACGAACCAAAACAATGGTTACAACAGTTTCAACGATTAGATAAGTTGACTGTTCATCTAATGAACGATTGTTTTATAGAGGTTAACAATATACCGGCACAGATAGCGGCAGCGGCCGCGGCCGAGGGTCTAGTACTGGACAATCAACAACAACTACTACTACTGGTCAATGGTTTGCTTGGGTTTCGTTGTCTTCTTGTTAACGAACGATTTGTCCAAATATTTCGACAGTTTATCGACCAGAATCTGGGTCTCAAACGACTGGCCATTGATATACTGTTGGCCGCAGCAGTCGTACCCCTGGGAGGGCTATCCATAAACCAAACGCTACTACAGATCGGTCGTCTGAAAAATCTTCGCCAACTGGACATTGAATCTAGAGGTGAATTAGTCCAGTCTATTGGCCATCCATTGGCATTGATTGTCGAAAATTGTCGGAAACTGAAACAATTTAGTATAAGATTTAGATATCGTAGCGACAATCCGATGGCATTTATTCAGACAATTCAGTCAATCAAACGTATGAATCGATTGTTGAGATTAGAAATAATTACAAGAAGTTCACAAGTTTTCGATACAATCGATGACAATCAGGTACTACTAGTTGAACAACAGTTAACCGATGAGTTAAGATCGGCATTGGAAGTGACCAGAGATTGTTGGCCACGTTTGCGTCGGTTGAAACTAACCGGTAAAATGTTAGGACTGATCGTAAATAAACAGTTTTTTGTCCAAATTTACCAGAATATGCCGCGACTACAGTCGCTAGACATCGATACCGATTTGATGTCCAAAATTTTGAACCCGGGTCGCCAAGGTTGGCAAGCATTGGCACAGTTACCCCAATTGGAGGAACTGATTATCACTGGACCAGTACTGGACAATATCAATGAACAACAGCTAATGAAATTGATTCATAAACAGAATCGGTCTAAACTTGGATACGTCCGACTGTCGGTTACACTAACGGTTTGGGCTAAACTAAAATCCAGATTCATGTGGTCGTGTCTATGCGCCGATCGGTTACCCCAATCGGTTAGAGTTATTGAATTTGATTTATACAAACAAACAAAACAAAAATAAATACAATTACATAACTGATAATGAATTTAATCCGTTAAACGTAATGGAAATCAATTTATAAGTAAAAAGTAGTTTTATTTTATTTTTTAAAAAATAGACAATGAAATAATAATTTTTTCAAAAAAACATTTCACAAACAACTACTACTAGTACTACTACTAATAATAATAATAATAAAACTAAAACAACTACTACTATTACTTTTCAAACAAAACAAAATTGTATACTTATTATAAGCTATTATAATTTTCAATAGTGCGTTTGTACTAAAGAATATTTGAAAGTTATAGATTAACTTAATTTGTATCATTATTTAATAATTAATTTGTATTAGTACAATTAAAAATTAGGTTAGATTAGATTGGGTTACTCTTAGTAAGTTATGTTAGGTTTATTAAGTTAGGTTTGATTTATTAAGTTAGGTTAGGTTAGGTTAGGTTAGGTTAGGTTAGGTTAGGTTAGGTTAGGTTAGGTTAGGTTAGGTTAGGTTAGGTTAGGTTAGGTTAGGTTAGGTTAGGTTAGGTTAGGTTAGGTTAGGTTAGGTTAGGTTAGGTTAGGTTAGGTTAGGTTAGGTTAGGTTAGGTTAGGTTAGGTTAGGTTAGGTTAGGTTAGGTTAGGTTAGGTTAGGTTAGGTTAGGTTAGGTTAGGTTAGGTTAGGTTAGGTTAGGTTAGGTTAGGTTAGGTTAGGTTAGGTTAGGTTAGGTTAGGTTAGGTTAGGTTAGGTTAGGTTAGGTTAGGTTAGGTTAGGTTAGGTTAGGTTAGGTTAGGTTAGGTTAGGTTAGGTTAGGTTAGGTTAGGTTAGGTTAGGTTAGGTTAGGTTAGGTTAGGTTAGGTTAGGTTAGGTTAGGTTAGGTTAGGTTAGGTTAGGTTAGGTTAGGTTAGGTTAGGTTAGGTTAGGTTAGGTTAGGTTAGGTTAGGTGTGTATTTTTATTTTTATTAAAACTTCACTATAAAAGTCATTGAATTTAATCCATTAAATGTAGTGAAAATCAATTAGTAAGTAAAAAAGTAAAAGATTTTTTTAAAATAGACAATGAAATAATAATTCGTTTGAGTTTTGGCCAAACCAGTTGTTGGCGATCGACAATTGACTGAATAATTGGTTGCATCGATGGATCCAATGGTAGATCAATCAGATCGACAATCGAAACTTCTGGCGATCTTTGCATTACATGTCTACGAAATTTTGTCGACTGATGTCAGACACTGATTGTTTCGGTGATCAGTATTGTCGTAGTCGTGTCGGCACTGATTGTTAGTAATCAATGTTGTGATTTACTCTGTGTTCAACTGTATGTTACTTACATTACGGATACCACACCTCTGGACCTGTTTGGACATTGATTCCCATCGGAGCAGATCCCGGACCGGCAGATAATTGAGCAACAATTTGGCCAAATCATCGCAGTAGCGGTCAAACGAGTTTCTTTGAGCCGCCACTGGGATTATGGCTTCTTCATCGCTACTCTCTAATGATGGCGACGACGACATGATAACTTATTGATTGACTAATTTTTTTTTATTGATTTCATTGTTTAAAAATTTTTACTAAATAACAAAATAAAAACTAAATATTAGAAGTAATAGTAGTAGTAGTCATCACTAATATAGTAATAGATTTTACTAAAAAATATTGAAAAAAATAAATTCAGTAAACAAAAAAAAATACTAATTATTTATTTTATTGTTTTTTTTATTGCTATTATTTTTAGTAAATTTTTTTTGGGAAGGGGAAGGAATAGGGGGTGTTTTGAGGAATTTATTTTGAATGATTAATTGGTTATTTCTGGATTGGTTTTTAGATTTTTAAAATTAATAAATATTAGATTATTTTTTTTAAATGAAAAAATTACAACAATTAACAATTAAATAAAAAAAAAATAATTTTCAGAAAATAACAAAAATAAAAATAAATTTTTAAAAAAAAATATTCAAATCAAATCAAGTCATAAAATCAATCAGTCCAATTGGTCTCATCTATCCATCAATCTATCAATCAATTAGCCAATCAATCCATCAGTCAAACAATGTCGTCATCATCAGATAATGAAGAAGTGGTAGAATATCCAAGAGATTCGTTTGACCGTTTCGGCGACGATATGGTCACTGAGATACTACACAGACGGCCGATTACGGTCAGCAATCTGATCGAATGGGAACATATGTCCAAACAGGTCCAGTATGTCGGCATCCGGGATGTCGACCGTATTACAAGTATTCAATTGACTTACGATCAGCTAATTCAGCCGCTATTCCTTCATCAACAGTGCCGACACACTGATGGCCAACAGTGTCTGGATTTGAACAACAAATTTCGTCGACATATTATGGAAAGATTGCCCCGAATCAGACACATTGATCTGAATTATACGCCAATGAACAATACGATGACCGAAATTTTGGTCACAATTCGGTTCCGATATCAGCAACTATGGCCCGAACTTCAACGTATCGATGGGTTTCGTATTGGACCGAATGACTTACCATTAGTCCAACAAATACAACCTATTCAGCATTTGTTTCGTTCAATCGATGTCATTATGACAGCCAACCCGAAACTATGGCTAATATGGTTTCAGCATTTAGAGCATCTGACCATCAGATATATTGTCGATATGTTTACCGACGATCAAGTGTTGATGTTAGACAATGGACGGCTACGTAGCATAAGTTGTGAACAGTTGTTGTTTCCCGAATCGTTTGAGATGTTCGTCACAATCAATCCGCTACTGACCAGACTATCAGTCGATAGTCGTGTCGAAGATTACATACCTATCGGACCGGAAGCCGAAAACCATTCGCTGCTACAGATATCGCGACTACAAAATCTACAACAGTTGACAATACTTAACCGTTTCCTATACGACGAATCTATTGGCCAACCGTTGGCCGAAATTGCCGTCCGCTGTCGCCAACTAAGACATTTGACTATTAGGTTTGGCTATAGATTGGATAATATCCAGGCATTTGTCGATACCATTGTAGCCATCAAACGGATGCATCAATTGAAACAATTAGAAGTCCAGACAATCGACAACTTTGCTGGCATTTATTGCAACGAAATTGCATTACTTATGACCGACCAGTTGACCGCCGATCAGCGATTAGGATTGCATGTGACCGCTGATTGTTGGCCACGATTGCGTCGATTGAAACTCAGAGGCATATTGTTGGGACTGTTAGCCAGTCAGCAGTTTTTCCAGGAAATTCATCAAACTATGCCACGACTGGAATCGCTTTACTGCCGAACCAATAGTTCCAATGTCAGTATCGACGGCCGAGTAGTCTGGCCGTCGTTGCTTCAGTTAAGCCAATTGTCGAGACTGGTTATCAGGGGTCCGGTGTTTATCAATATTACTAGAGATCAACTACTAGAACAACAACAACAACTGTGTGGTCATCGGCGGTCAAAATTGTATTCAATTTTTTTGAAAGTTAGATATCAAAACCAATTGTATGGATCGGACGATATTATGATCAATCCATTGCCAGAAGATTATGAAGAAGAAGAATAAGTAGGTATCAGTTCGGATCAGTCAGTCAGTCAGTCAGTCAGTCAGTGGTCAAGTAAGTCATCAGTATATCAGTCAATCGTATATTTTTATTTTAATTGTTTTTATTATCAGTCAATAAAACTCCAGTAGTAGTCATCACTAAAATAGTCACTAAATTTTACTAAATATATATATATATATATTATATACAGTATATATAAAAAATAAATTCAGTAAACAAACAAAAAATACTAATTATTTTTTTTGGTGTTTTTTTTGTTGCAATTATTTTGGTGGGCGGAGGAGGAATAGGAGGTGTTTGATTGATTTTGATTGGTTTTAATTATAATTTAGTTTTTTTTTTGGTTTTGTTTTTGTTTATTGAATTTATTTGTTATATAAAAAAATACTATTAGTTTTCTTTAGTGACTATTATTATTACTACTACTACTACTACTACTACTACTACTACTACTGGATTTTACTGAATTTATTTTTTTAAATATTTTTTTTGTAAAATTTATTACTATTGTAGTGATAACTACTACTACTACTACTACTACTTTGCTTTACCACTGACTGATTGATTGAACTAATATTTGTCTACTAATCTTCTTCATCTTCTGGTAATGGATTCAGTATAATGTCATCTAATCGATGGTTTTGTCCAACAATTTGTATAAAAATTGAATTCAATTTTGACCGCCGCTGCCACAGCTGTTCAATTAGTTGATCTCTGGTAATATTGGTGAGCACTGGACCCCTGATAACCACTCGCGACAGTAGTCTTAACTGAAACAACGATTGCCAGACTAAGCGGCCGTCGATACTGATATTGATTGTATTGATTCGGCAGTAAAGCGACTGCAGTAGAGGCAATGTCCGGTGAATTTCCTGGAAAAACTGCTGATTGGCTACCAGTGCCAACATTTTGCCCCTGAGTTTCAATCGACGCAATCGTGGCCAACAATCGGCGGTCACCTGAAATCCTAATCGCTGATCATCGGTCAACTGGTCGGTCATAATGAATGCAATTGTATTGTCATCCATACTGTTGCAGTCGATTGTCTCGACTTCTAATTGTTTCAATTGTTTCATCATTTTGATGGCTACTATAGTCTCGACAAATGCCTGGATATTATCAGATCTGTAGCCAAATTTGATAGTCAAATGTCTTAGTTGGCGACACTGGACGGCAATTTCGGCCAACGGTTCACCAATAGATTCGTCGTACACTATTGGTGTACGAATAGTCAGCTGTTTTAGATTTATTAGTCGCGATATCTGTATCAGCGGCTCGTTTACGTCTAACGGCCCGACGGCTATATAAGCATCCATTGGACTATCGATTGATAGTCTGGTCAGTTGCAGATTGTTTGTGACGACTACCGGAAACAAATTGGCAAAAATCAATTGATTACAACTTAGGCTAAGTAGTCGACCATTGGCTAACACTAATACTTGATTCTCGATGAACAGATCGACAAGATATCTGATGGTCAGATGCTCTAAATGCTGAAACCAATTAAGCCATGGTTTCGGATTGGCTGTCATAACCACATCGATTGAACGAAACAAATGTTCAATCGGTTGTATCAGTTGAACCAATGGTAAGTCATTCGGACCAATACGAAACCCGTCGATACGTTGAAGTTCGGGCCATAGTTGCTGATATCGGAACCGAATTGTGACCAAAATTTCGGTCATCTCAGTGTTCATTGGCGTATAATTCAGATCAATGTGTCTGATTCGGGGCAATCTTTCCATAATATGTCGACGAAATTTGTTGTTCAAATCCTGACATTGTTGGCCATCAGTGTGTCGGCACTGTTGATGAATGAATAGCGGCTGAATTAGCTGATCGTAAGTCAATTGAATACTTGTAATACGTCCGACATCACGGATGCCGACATACTGGACCTGTTTGGACAACTGTTCCCATTGGATCAGATCGTTGACCGTAATCGGCCGTCTGTGAAATATATCAGTGGCCATATCGTCGCCGAATCGGTCAAACGAATCTCTTGGATCCGTTGGTCTTCTTTGCCAATCGAGTTGTTCTCTCAGTTGTTGATCTACATCTTCATTTTTTTCTGATGACGACATTTGATTGATTGGCTAATTGATTGATTGATTGATTGATGGGAACAATTGGACTAATTGATTGTATGGCTTGATTTGATAATTTAATATTTCATTTTGTTTTAAATTAAATTTTAATATATGTTTTATTATTATTTTTTTTGAAAATTATTAGTTTTTTTCTAATTGTTGTAAATTTTTTTTTAATATTAAAAAAAATCTATAATTACATTATTAACTAGTTTTAAATTTTTTTTTAATTATTTGAAATAGTTGTTTTTTGAATAAAATTATTATATCATTTTAAAAAAATAAAACTTTTTACTTTTTACTTATTAATCGATTAAATTCATTATCAGTTATGTAATTGTATTTATTTTTGTTTTGTTTGTTTTTATAAATCAAATTCACTAAATTTAACCGATTGGGGTAACCGATCGGCGCATAGACACGACCACTGAAATCTGGATTTGATTTTCGACCAAACCGTTAGTGTAATCGACAGTCGGACGTATCCCAGTTTAGACCGATGCTGTTTATGAATCTGAATTTCATTAGTCTGTTGTTCAGCAGTAATATTGTCCAGTACTGGTCCAGTGATAATCAGTACCTCCAACAAGTGGGGTAACTGTGCCAATGCTTGCCAAACATGACGACCCGGGTTCAAAAACTTTGGTCATCCAACAGCTATCGATGTCTAGCGACTGTAGTCGCGGCATTTTCGGGTAAATTTGGACAAAAAACTGTATATTTACGATCAGTCCTAACTTTTTTACCGGTTAGTCTCAGCCGACGCAAACGTGGCCAACAATGTCGGTTGACTTCCATTGCCGATCTTCTTACTATGATTTCAAAAATGATTGAATATCTTGAAACTCAGGGGCAAAATGTTGGCACTGGTAGCCAATCAGCAGTTTTTTCGGGCAAATTTCGGCGAACATTACCTCTACTGCATTCGCTTTACTGTCGAATCAATACAATCAATGTCAGTATATCGACGGCCGCTTAGTCTGGCAATCGTTGTTTCAGTTAAGACTACTGTCGCGAGTGGTTATCAGGGGTCCAGTGCTCACCAATATTACTAGACATCAAACTAATTGAACAGCTGTGGCAGCGGTGGTAAAAAAAATTGAATTCAATTTTTATACAAATTGTTGATCAAAAACCATCGATTAGATGATATTATACTGAATCCGTTACCAGAAGATGAAGAAGATTAGTAGACATATATTAGTTCAATCAATCAATCAGTTAGTGGTAAGCAAAGTAGTAGTTGTTGTAGTAGTGGTGGTCATCAATATATCAGTCAATCGTTTTTTTTAATAATTTTTTTGTTGGTTTTATTATAAGACAATAGTATTATTGTAGTCATCACTAAAATAGTAATAGATTTTAACTAAAATAAATAAATTCAATAATCAAACAAAAAAATACTAATTAATTTTAGTTTTGTTTTTTTGGTTGCAATTATTTTTAATAAACTTTTTTTGTGAGGGGGGTGTTTGAGGGCTATTAGAGTTTTATTGTCTGATAACCATTTAAACCAACAAAACAAAAATAATAAACGATTGACTGATGATATACAGTACTGATGACCACCACTTTGTTACCACTGAATGATTGATTGATTGAACTAATATATGTCTACTAATCTTCTGGTAATGGATTCAGTATAATGTCAGCTAATCGATGGTTTTGATCAACAATTTGTATAAAAATTGAATTCAATTTTGACCGCCGCTGCCATAGCTGTTCAATTAGTTGATGTCTAGTAATATTGGTGAGCACTGGACCCCTGATAACCACTCGCGACAGTAGTCTTAACTGAAACAACGATTGCCAGACTAAGTGGCCGTCGATACTGACATTGATTGTATTGGTTCGGCAGTAAAGCGACTGCAGTAGAGGTAATGTCCGGTGAATTTCCTGGAAAAACTCCTGATTGGCTACCAGTGCCAACATTTTACCCTTGAATTTCAATCGACGCAATCGGGGCCAACATTTGGCGGTCACCTGAAATGCTAATCGCTGATCACGGGTCAACTGATCGGTCATAAATAATTCAATTATGTTGTCATCCATACCTAAGACGTCAATTGTTTCCACTTCTAATTGTTTCAATTGATTCATCCGTTTGATGGCTACTATAGTTTCGGCAAATAACTGAAGACTTTCGTTTGAATAACCAAATCGTATACTGAAATGTCTTAGTTGCCGACAGTGGCCAGCAATTTGGGCTAACGGTTGGCCAATAGACTGTTCGTACAGCGTATGGCTACGAATGGTCAGCTGTTGTAGATTTTGTAGTCTCGATATCTGTATGAGTGACTCGTTTTCGGCTAATGGACCGACGGCTATGTGATCATCCATTGGACTATCGATAACCAATCGTATGAGTTGTGGATTTTGGTCGACAAATCCTTGAAACATATCGACAAAAACTATTTGTCTCAGACATAGACCCTGAAGTCCTTCGACTAACTGCTGATTAACATTGGAAAAGATATCAATGATATGCCTAATAGTTAGCTGTCGGAGATGTTTGAACTGTCGAAGCCATGGCTTCGGATTAGGTGCCCGACTGACATCCAGTGTTGAAATCATTGGCCGAAGCGGTCCTATAATGTTGACAAAGTGTTCGGCATTTTCGGCTAACACTAGACCATCGATACGTTTGAGTTTTGGCCACAATTGGCGCCAATTATCGACAATTATGGCCATAATATCAGTCATCTGTGGATTCATTGGTACTGATTTCAGATCAATACATTGGATTTGTGGATATCTTTTCATTATATGTCTACAAAATTTCTGATCCAATGTCCGACATGGGATACCGTGTCGGCGGCACTCATCGTAATCCATAAGCGGTCGGATTACCAGTTCATCGGTCAGTTCGATGCGTATAATTTGGTTGTCATTTTCGTAACCGATGCCAATCCTCTGGACCTGTCTGGACAGTGATTCCCATCTGATCAGATCACTGACCGTATCGATTGGCGGCCGATTGATGATCAGATCGGCCATATCGTCGCCGAACCGGTCAAACGAATCTCTTGGATCCGGTGGTCTTCTCTGGTATTCGAGTTGTTCTCTCAGTTCTTTATCTACATCTTCTTCCTCTTCTAGACTTTTCACTGATGATGACGACATTGATTGACTGATTGATGGATGGATGGATGGATTGATGGGATCAATTGGACTGATTGATTGTATGGCTTGATTTGATTTAAATATTTTTTAAATTTATTTTTATTATTTTCTGAAAATTAGTTTTTTTATAATAAATTGTTAATTGTAGTAATTTTTCAATTTTTTTTAATTATTAAAATTTTCAATCAATTTTTAATTCCGGTAACAATTAAACAAAAAAAATATAAAAATAAAAATCAGATGAAAAAAAATTTAGTCAATCAATCAGCAATCGTCGTCGTCGTCATCATCGGAGAGTAGCGATGACGAAGTCATAATACCAGTGCCACCGCAACGTCCGGCGGTCATCAACTGATTGATGGACTGATTGATGGATTGATTGATGGACTGATTGATGGATTGATTGATGAACTGATTGATGGATTGATTGATGGACTGATTGATTGGACTGATTGATGAACTGATTGATTGGACTGATTGATAGACTGATTGATGGACTGATTAATGGATTGATTGATGGACTGATTGATGGACTGATTGATGGTATGATTGATGGACTGATTGATGAACTGATTGATGAACTGATTGATAGACTGATTGATGGACTGATTAATGGATTGATTGATGGACTGATTGATGGACTGATTGATGGTATGATTGATGGACTGATTGATGAACTGATTGATGAACTGATTGATTGGACTGATTGATGAACTGATTGATGGACTGATTGATAGACTGATTGATGGACTGATTAATGGATTGATTGATGAACTGATTGATTGGACTGATTGATGGACTGATTGATGGACTGATTGATGGACTGATTGATGGACTGATTGATGGACTGATTGATGAACTGATGAACTACTTCTTACTAGGATTTCAAAAATGCTTGAATATCTTACTATTTCTTACTAGGATTTCAAAAATGATTGAATATTTTACTACTTCTTACTAGGATTTCAAAAATGATTGAATATTTTACTTCTTACTAGGATTTTAAAAATGATTGAATATCTTACTATTTCTTACTAGAATTTTAAAAATGATTGAATATCTTACTACTTCTTACTAGGATTTTAAAAATGATTGAAAATCTTACTATTTCTTACTAGGATTCTAAAAATGGTTGAATATCTTACTATTTCTTACTAGGATTTTAAAAATGATTGAATATCTTACTATTTCTTACTAGGATTTTAAAAATGATTGAATATCTTACTACTTCTTACTAGGATTTCAAAAAAGATTGAATATCTTACTATTTCTTACTAGATTTTAAAAATGGTTTAATATCTTACTACTTCTTACTAGGATTTCAAAAATGATTGAATATCTTACTACTTCTTACTAGGATTTCAAAAATGATTGAATATCTTACTATTTCTTACTAGGATTTTAAAAATGATTGAATATCTTACTATTTCTTACTAGGATTTTAAAAATGGTTGAATATCTTACTATTTCTTACTAGGATTTCAAAAATGATTGAATATCTTACTACTTCTTACTAGGATTTCAAAAATGATTGAATATCTTACTATTTCTTACTAGGATTTCAAAAATAATTGAATATCTTACTACTTCTTACTAGGATTTTAAAAATGATTGAATATCTTACTACTTCTTACTAGGATTTCAAAAATGATTGAATATCTTACTACTTCTTACTAGGATTTTAAAAATGATTGAATATCTTACTACTTCTTACTAGGATTTCAAAAAAAATTGAATATCTTACTATTTCTTACTAGATTTTAAAAATGATTGAATATCTTACTATTTCTTACTAGGATTTTAAAAATGGTTGAATATCTTACTACTTCTTACTAGGATTTCAAAAATGATTGAATATCTTACTATTTCTTACTAGGATTTTAAAAATGATTGAATATCTTACTACTTCTTATTAGGATTTCAAAAATGATTGAATATCATACTATTTCTTACTAGGATTTCAAAAATGATTGAATATCTTACTATTTCTTACTAGGATTTTAAAAATGATTGAATATCTTACTACTTCTTACTAGGATTTCAAAAATGATTGAATATCTTACTACTTCTTACTAGGATTTTAAAAATGATTGAATATCTTACTATTTCTTACTAGGATTTTAAAAATGATTGAATATCTTACTATTTCTTACTAGGATTTTAAAAATGATTGAATATCTTACTACTTCTTACTAGGATTTTAAAAATGATTGAATATCTTACTATTTCTTACTAGGATTTTAAAAATGATTGAATATCTTACTATTTCTTACTAGGATTTCAAAAATGATTGAATATCTTACTATTTCTTACTAGGATTTTAAAAATGATTGAATATCTTACTACTTCTTACTAGGATTTTAAAAATGATTGAATATCTTACTATTTCTTACTAGGATTTTAAAAATGATTGAATATCTTACTATTTCTTACTAGGATTTTAAAAATGGTTGAATATCTTACTATTTCTTACTAGGATTTTAAAAATGATTGAATATCTTACTACTTCTTACTAGGATTTCAAAAATGATTGAATATCTTACTACTTCTTACTAGGATTTCAAAAATGATTGAATATCTTACTACTTCTTACTAGGATTTCAAAAATGATTGAATATCTTACTATTTCTTACTAGGATTATAAAAATGATTGAATATCTTACTATTTCTTACTAGGATTTTAAAAATGATTGAATATCTTACTATTTCTTACTAGGATTTTAAAAATGSTTGAATATCTTACTATTTCTTACTAGGATTTTAAAAATGATTGAATATCTTACTATTTCTTACTAGGATTTTAAAAATGATTGAATATCTTACTATTTCTTACTAGGATTTTAAAAATGATTGAATATCTTACTATTTCTTACTAGGATTTTAAAAATGATTGAATATCTTACTATTTCTTACTAGGATTTTAAAAATGGTTGAATATCTTACTACTTCTTACTAGGATTTCAAAAATGATTGAATATCTTACTATTTCTTACTAGGATTTTAAAAATGATTGAATATCTTACTATTTCTTACTAGGATTTTAAAAATGATTGAATATCTTACTATTTCTTACTAGGATTTTAAAAATGGTTGAATATCTTACTATTTCTTACTAGGATTTCAAAAATGATTGAATATCTTACTATTTCTTACTAGGATTTTAAAAATGGTTGAATATCTTACTATTTCTTACTAGGATTTTAAAAATGATTGAATATCTTACTATTTCTTACTAGGATTTCAAAAATAATTGAATATCTTACTATTTCTTACTAGGATTTTAAAAATGATTGAATATCTTACTATTTCTTACTAGGATTTCAAAAATAATTGAATATCTTACTACTTCTTACTAGGATTTTAAAAATGATTGAATATCTTACTATTTCTTACTAGGATTTTAAAAATGATTGAATATCTTACTATTTCTTACTAGGATTTTAAAAATGATTGAATATCTTACTATTTCTTACTAGGATTTTAAAAATGATTGAATATCTTACTACTTCTTACTAGGATTTCAAAAATGATTGAATATCTTACTATTTCTTACTAGGATTTTAAAAATGATTGAATATCTTACTATTTCTTACTAGGATTTCAAAAATGATTGAATATCTTACTATTTCTTACTAGGATTTTAAAAATGATTGAATATCTTACTATTTCTTACTAGGATTTTAAAAATGATTGAATATCTTACTATTTCTTACTAGGATTTTAAAAATGATTGAATATCTTACTATTTCTTACTAGGATTTTAAAAATGATTGAATATCTTACTACTTCTTACTAGGATTTTAAAAATGATTGAATATCTTACTACTTCTTACTAGGATTTTAAAAATGATTGAATATCTTACTATTTCTTACTAGGATTTCAAAAATGATTGAATATCTTACTATTTCTTACTAGGATTATAAAAATGATTGAATATCTTACTATTTCTTACTAGGATTTTAAAAATGATTGAATATCTTACTATTTCTTACTAGGATTTTAAAAATGATTGAATATCTTACTATTTCTTACTAGGATTTTAAAAATGATTGAATATCTTACTATTTCTTACTAGGATTTTAAAAATGATTGAATATCTTACTATTTCTTACTAGGATTTTAAAAATGATTGAATATCTTACTACTTCTTACTAGGATTTTAAAAATGATTGAATATCTTACTACTTCTTACTAGGATTTTAAAAATGATTGAATATCTTACTACTTCTTACTAGGATTTTAAAAATGATTGAATATCTTACTATTTCTTACTAGGATTTCAAAAATGATTGAATATCTTACTATTTCTTACTAGGATTATAAAAATGATTGAATATCTTACTATTTCTTACTAGGATTTCAAAAATGATTGAATATCTTACTATTTCTTACTAGGATTTCAAAAATGATTGAATATCTTACTATTTCTTACTAGGATTTTAAAAAAAAATGATTGAATATCTTACTATTTCTTACTAGGATTTCAAAAATGATTGAATATCTTACTATTTCTTACTAGGATTTTAAAAATGGTTGAATATCTTACTATTTCTTACTAGGATTTTAAAAATGATTGAATATCTTACTATTTCTTACTAGGATTTTAAAAATGATTGAATATCTTACTATTTCTTACTAGGATTTTAAAAATGATTGAATATCTTACTATTTCTTACTAGGATTTCAAAAATGATTGAATATCTTACTATTTCTTACTAGGATTTCAAAAATGATTGAATATCTTACTATTTCTTACTAGGATTTTAAAAATGGTTGAATATCTTACTATTTCTTACTAGGATTTTAAAAATGGTTGAATATCTTACTATTTCTTACTAGGATTTTAAAAATGATTGAATATCTTACTATTTCTTACTAGGATTTTAAAAATGATTGAATATCTTACTATTTCTTACTAGGATTTTAAAAATGATTGAATATCTTACTATTTCTTACTAGGATTTTAAAAATGATTGAATATCTTACTACTTCTTACTAGGATTTTAAAAATGATTGAATATCTTACTACTTCTTACTAGGATTTTAAAAATGATTGAATATCTTACTATTTCTTACTAGGATTTCAAAAATGATTGAATATCTTACTATTTCTTACTAGGATTATAAAAATGATTGAATATCTTACTATTTCTTACTAGGATTTCAAAAATGATTGAATATCTTACTATTTCTTACTAGGATTATAAAAATGATTGAATATCTTACTATTTCTTACTAGGATTTTAAAAATGATTGAATATCTTACTACTTCTTACTAGGATTTTAAAAATGATTGAATATCTTACTACTTCTTACTAGGATTTTAAAAATGATTGAATATCTTACTACTTCTTACTAGGATTTTAAAAATGATTGAATATCTTACTATTTCTTACTAGGATTTCAAAAATGATTGAATATCTTACTATTTCTTACTAGGATTATAAAAATGATTGAATATCTTACTATTTCTTACTAGGATTTTAAAAATGATTGAATATCTTACTATTTCTTACTAGGATTTCAAAAATGATTGAATATCTTACTATTTCTTACTAGGATTTTAAAAATGATTGAATATCTTACTATTTCTTACTAGGATTTTAAAAATGATTGAATATCTTACTATTTCTTACTAGGATTTTAAAAATGATTGAATATCTTACTATTTCTTACTAGGATTTTAAAAATGATTGAATATCTTACTATTTCTTACTAGGATTTTAAAAATGGTTGAATATCTTACTATTTCTTACTAGGATTTTAAAAATGATTGAATATCTTACTATTTCTTACTAGGATTTTAAAAATGATTGAATATCTTACTATTTCTTACTAGGATTTCAAAAATGATTGAATATCTTACTATTTCTTACTAGGATTTCAAAAATGATTGAATATCTTACTATTTCTTACTAGGATTTTAAAAATGGTTGAATATCTTACTATTTCTTACTAGGATTTTAAAAATGATTGAATATCTTACTATTTCTTACTAGGATTTCAAAAATAATTGAATATCTTACTATTTCTTACTAGGATTTTAAAAATGATTGAATATCTTACTATTTCTTACTAGGATTTTAAAAATGATTGAATATCTTACTACTTCTTACTAGGATTTTAAAAATGATTGAATATCTTACTACTTCTTACTAGGATTTTAAAAATGATTGAATATCTTACTATTTCTTACTAGGATTTCAAAAATGATTGAATATCTTACTATTTCTTACTAGGATTATAAAAATGATTGAATATCTTACTATTTCTTACTAGGATTTTAAAAATGATTGAATATCTTACTATTTCTTACTAGGATTTTAAAAATGATTGAATATCTTACTATTTCTTACTAGGATTTTAAAAATGATTGAATATCTTACTATTTCTTACTAGGATTTTAAAAATGATTGAATATCTTACTACTTCTTACTAGGATTTTAAAAATGATTGAATATCTTACTACTTCTTACTAGGATTTTAAAAATGATTGAATATCTTACTACTTCTTACTAGGATTTTAAAAATGATTGAATATCTTACTATTTCTTACTAGGATTTCAAAAATGATTGAATATCTTACTATTTCTTACTAGGATTATAAAAATGATTGAATATCTTACTATTTCTTACTAGGATTTTAAAAATGATTGAATATCTTACTATTTCTTACTAGGATTTCAAAAATGATTGAATATCTTACTATTTCTTACTAGGATTTTAAAAATGGTTGAATATCTTACTATTTCTTACTAGGATTTTAAAAATGATTGAATATCTTACTATTTCTTACTAGGATTTTAAAAATGATTGAATATCTTACTATTTCTTACTAGGATTTTAAAAATGATTGAATATCTTACTACTTCTTACTAGGATTTTAAAAATGATTGAATATCTTACTACTTCTTACTAGGATTTTAAAAATGATTGAATATCTTACTATTTCTTACTAGGATTTCAAAAATGATTGAATATCTTACTATTTCTTACTAGGATTATAAAAATGATTGAATATCTTACTATTTCTTACTAGGATTTT
Source organism: Oppia nitens (assembly GCF_028296485.1). Lineage (NCBI taxonomy): Eukaryota > Metazoa > Arthropoda > Arachnida > Sarcoptiformes > Oppiidae > Oppia > Oppia nitens. The sequence goes on from NW_026533206.1 coordinate 669,076, forward strand.
AAAAATGATTGAATATCTTACTATTTCTTACTAGGATTTTAAAAATGATTGAATATCTTACTATTTCTTACTAGGATTATAAAAATGATTGAATATCTTACTATTTCTTACTAGGATTTTAAAAATGATTGAATATCTTACTATTTCTTACTAGGATTTTAAAAATGATTGAATATCTTACTATTTCTTACTAGGATTATAAAAATGATTGAATATCTAGGATTTTAAAAATGATTGAATATCTTACTATTTCTTACTAGGATTTTAAAAATGATTGAATATCTTACTATTTCTTACTAGGATTTTAAAAATGATTGAATATCTTACTATTTCTTACTAGGATTTTAAAAATGATTGAATATCTTACTACTTCTTACTAGGATTTTAAAAATGATTGAATATCTTACTACTTCTTACTAGGATTTTAAAAATGATTGAATATCTTACTACTTCTTACTAGGATTTTAAAAATGATTGAATATCTTACTATTTCTTACTAGGATTTCAAAAATGATTGAATATCTTACTATTTCTTACTAGGATTATAAAAATGATTGAATATCTTACTATTTCTTACTAGGATTTTAAAAATGATTGAATATCTTACTATTTCTTACTAGGATTTCAAAAATGATTGAATATCTTACTATTTCTTACTAGGATTTTAAAAATGGTTGAATATCTTACTATTTCTTACTAGGATTTTAAAAATGATTGAATATCTTACTATTTCTTACTAGGATTTTAAAAATGATTGAATATCTTACTATTTCTTACTAGGATTTTAAAAATGATTGAATATCTTACTATTTCTTACTAGGATTTTAAAAATGATTGAATATCTTACTATTTCTTACTAGGATTTTAAAAATGATTGAATATCTTACTATTTCTTACTAGGATTTTAAAAATGATTGAATATCTTACTACTTCTTACTAGGATTTTAAAAATGATTGAATATCTTACTACTTCTTACTAGGATTTTAAAAATGATTGAATATCTTACTATTTCTTACTAGGATTTCAAAAATGATTGAATATCTTACTATTTCTTACTAGGATTTTAAAAAYGGTTGAATATCTTACTACTTCTTACTAGGATTTCAAAAATGATTGAATATCTTACTATTTCTTACTAGGATTTTAAAAATGATTGAATATCTTACTATTTCTTACTAGGATTTTAAAAATGATTGAATATCTTACTATTTCTTACTAGGATTTCAAAAATGATTGAATATCTTACTATTTCTTACTAGGATTTTAAAAATGGTTGAATATCTTACTATTTCTTACTAGGATTTTAAAAATGATTGAATATCTTACTATTTCTTACTAGGATTTCAAAAATAATTGAATATCTTACTATTTCTTACTAGGATTTTAAAAATGATTGAATATCTTACTATTTCTTACTAGGATTTCAAAAATGATTGAATATCTTACTATTTCTTACTAGGATTTTAAAAATGGTTGAATATCTTACTATTTCTTACTAGGATTTTAAAAATGATTGAATATCTTACTATTTCTTACTAGGATTTCAAAAATAATTGAATATCTTACTATTTCTTACTAGGATTTTAAAAATGATTGAATATCTTACTATTTCTTACTAGGATTTTAAAAATGATTGAATATCTTACTATTTCTTACTAGGATTTTAAAAATGATTGAATATCTTACTATTTCTTACTAGGATTTTAAAAATGATTGAATATCTTACTATTTCTTACTAGGATTTTAAAAATGATTGAATATCTTACTATTTCTTACTAGGATTTCAAAAATGATTGAATATCTTACTATTTCTTACTAGGATTTTAAAAATGGTTGAATATCTTACTATTTCTTACTAGGATTTTAAAAATGATTGAATATCTTACTACTTCTTACTAGGATTTTAAAAATGATTGAATATCTTACTATTTCTTACTAGGATTTCAAAAATGATTGAATATCTTACTATTTCTTACTAGGATTTTAAAAATGGTTGAATATCTTACTATTTCTTACTAGGATTTTAAAAATGGTTGAATATCTTACTATTTCTTACTAGGATTTCAAAAATGATTGAATATCTTACTATTTCTTACTAGGATTTTAAAAATGATTGAATATCTTACTATTTCTTACTAGGATTTTAAAAATGGTTGAATATCTTACTATTTCTTACTAGGATTTTAAAAATGATTGAATATCTTACTATTTCTTACTATGATTTTAAAAATGATTGAATATCTTACTATTTCTTACTAGGATTTTAAAAATGATTGAATATCTTACTATTTCTTACTAGGATTTTAAAAACGGTTGAATATCTTACTACTTCTTACTAGGATTTCAAAAATGATTGAATATCTTACTATTTCTTACTAGGATTTTAAAAATGATTGAATATCTTACTATTTCTTACTAGGATTTTAAAAATGATTGAATATCTTACTATTTCTTACTAGGATTTCAAAAATGATTGAATATCTTACTATTTCTTACTAGGATTTTAAAAATGGTTGAATATCTTACTATTTCTTACTAGGATTTTAAAAATGATTGAATATCTTACTATTTCTTACTAGGATTTCAAAAATAATTGAATATCTTACTATTTCTTACTAGGATTTTAAAAATGATTGAATATCTTACTATTTCTTACTAGGATTTCAAAAATGATTGAATATCTTACTATTTCTTACTAGGATTTTAAAAATGGTTGAATATCTTACTATTTCTTACTAGGATTTTAAAAATGATTGAATATCTTACTATTTCTTACTAGGATTTCAAAAATAATTGAATATCTTACTATTTCTTACTAGGATTTTAAAAATGATTGAATATCTTACTATTTCTTACTAGGATTTTAAAAATGATTGAATATCTTACTATTTCTTACTAGGATTTTAAAAATGATTGAATATCTTACTATTTCTTACTAGGATTTTAAAAATGATTGAATATCTTACTATTTCTTACTAGGATTTTAAAAATGATTGAATATCTTACTATTTCTTACTAGGATTTTAAAAATGATTGAATATCTTACTACTTCTTACTAGGATTTTAAAAATGATTGAATATCTTACTACTTCTTACTAGGATTTTAAAAATGATTGAATATCTTACTATTTCTTACTAGGATTTCAAAAATGATTGAATATCTTACTATTTCTTACTAGGATTATAAAAATGATTGAATATCTTACTATTTCTTACTAGGATTTTAAAAATGATTGAATATCTTACTATTTCTTACTAGGATTTCAAAAATGATTGAATATCTTACTATTTCTTACTAGGATTTTAAAAATGGTTGAATATCTTACTATTTCTTACTAGGATTTTAAAAATGGTTGAATATCTTACTATTTCTTACTAGGATTTCAAAAATGATTGAATATCTTACTATTTCTTACTAGGATTTTAAAAATGATTGAATATCTTACTATTTCTTACTAGGATTTTAAATATGATTGAATATCTTACTATTTCTTACTAGGATTTTAAAAATGATTGAATATCTTACTACTTTTACTAGGATTTCAAAAATGATTGAATATCTTACTACTTCTTACTAGGATTTTAAAAATGATTGAATATCTTACTACTTTTTTCTAGGATTTCAAAAATGATTGAATATCTTACTACTTCTTACTAGGATTTTAAAAATGGTTGAATATCTTACTATTTCTTACTAGGATTTCAAAAATAATTGAATATCTTACTATTTCTTACTAGGATTTTAAAAATGATTGAATATCTTACTATTTCTTACTAGGATTTTAAAAATGATTGAATATCTTACTATTTCTTACTAGGATTTTAAAAATGATTGAATATCTTACTACTTCTTACTAGGATTTTAAAAATGATTGAATATCTTACTATTTCTTACTAGGATTTCAAAAATAATTGAATATCTTACTATTTCTTACTAGGATTTTAAAAATGATTGAATATCTTACTATTTCTTACTAGGATTTTAAAAATGATTGAATATCTTACTATTTCTTACTAGGATTTTAAAAATGATTGAATATCTTACTATTTCTTACTAGGATTTTAAAAATGATTGAATATCTTACTATTTCTTACTAGGATTTTAAAAATGATTGAATATCTTACTATTTCTTACTAGGATTTTAAAAATGATTGAATATCTTACTACTTCTTACTAGGATTTTAAAAATGATTGAATATCTTACTATTTCTTACTAGGATTTTAAAAATGATTGAATATCTTACTATTTCTTACTAGGATTTCAAAAATGATTGAATATCTTACTATTTCTTACTAGGATTATAAAAATGGTTGAATATCTTACTATTTCTTACTAGGATTTTAAAAATGGTTGAATATCTTACTATTTCTTACTAGGATTTCAAAAATGATTGAATATCTTACTATTTCTTACTAGGATTATAAAAATGGTTGAATATCTTACTATTTCTTACTAGGATTTTAAAAATGGTTGAATATCTTACTATTTCTTACTAGGATTTCAAAAATGATTGAATATCTTACTATTTCTTACTAGGATTTTAAAAATGATTGAATATCTTATTATTTCTTACTAGGATTTTAAAAATGGTTGAATATCTTACTACTTCTTAATAGGATTTCAAAAATGATTGAATATCTTACTATTTCTTACTAGGATTTTAAAAATGTGAAAATATCTTACTATTTCTTACTAGGATTTTAAAAATGATTGAATATCTTACTATTTCTTACTAGGATTTTAAAAATGATTGAATATCTTACTATTTCTTACTAGGATTTCAAAAATAATTGAATATCTTACTATTTCTTACTAGGATTTTAAAAATGATTGAATATCTTACTATTTCTTACTAGGATTTTAAAAATGATTGAATATCTTACTATTTCTTACTAGGATTTTAAAAATGATTGAATATCTTACTACTTCTTACTAGGATTTTAAAAATGATTGAATATCTTACTACTTCTTACTAGGATTTTAAAAATGATTGAATATCTTACTATTTCTTACTAGGATTTCAAAAATGATTGAATATCTTACTATTTCTTACTAGGATTTTAAAAATGATTGAATATCTTACAATTTCTTACTAGGATTTTAAAAATGGTTGAATATCTTACTACTTCTTACTAGGATTTCAAAAATGATTGAATATCTTACTATTTCTTACTAGGATTTTAAAAATGATTGAATATCTTACTATTTCTTACTAGGATTTTAAAAATGATTGAATATCTTACTATTTCTTACTAGGATTTTAAAAATGATTGAATATCTTACTATTTCTTACTAGGATTTTAAAAATGATTGAATATCTTACTACTTCTTACTAGGATTTTAAAAATGATTGAATATCTTACTATTTCTTACTAGGATAAAAATTTGAATATCTTACTATTTCTTACTAGGAAAAATGATTGAATATCTTACTATTTCTTACTAGGATTTTAAAAATGATTGAATATCTTACTATTTCTTACTAGGATTTTAAAAATGATTGAATATCTTACTATTTCTTACTAGGATTTTAAAAATGATTGAATATCTTACTATTTCTTACTAGGATTTTAAAAATGATTGAATATCTTACTATTTCTTACTAGGATTTTAAAAATGATTGAATATCTTACTATTTCTTACTAGGATTTTAAAAATGATTGAATATCTTACTATTTCTTACTAGGATTTTAAAAATGATTGAATATCTTACTATTTCTTACTAGGATTTTAAAAATGATTGAATATCTTACTATTTCTTACTAGGATTTTAAAAATGATTGAATATCTTACTATTTCTTACTAGGATTTTAAAAATGATTGAATATCTTACTATTTCTTACTAGGATTTCAAAAAATGATTGATTTTAAAAATGATTGAATATCTTACTATTTCTTACTAGGATTTTAAAAATGGTTGAATATCTTACTATTTCTTACTAGGATTTAAAAATGATTGAATATCTTACTATTTCTTACTAGGATTTTAAAAATGATTGAATATCTTACTATTTCTTTCTTACTAGGATTTTAAAAATGATTGAATATCTTACTATTTCTTACTAGGATTTTAAAAATGGTTGAATATCTTTATTTCTTACTAGGATTTTAAAAATGATTGAAAGGATTTCAAAAATGATTGAATATCTTACTATTTCTTACTAGGATTTTAAAAATGGTTGAATATCTTACTATTTCTTACTAGGATTTTAAAAATGGTTGAATATCTTACTATTTCTTACTAGGATTTTAAAAATGATTGAATATCTTACTATTTCTTACTAGGATTTCAAAAATGATTGAATATCTTACTATTTCTTACTACTATTTCAAAAATGATTGAATATCTTACTATTTCTTACTAGGATTATAAAAATGATTGAATATCTTACTATTTCTTACTAGGATTTTAAAAATGATTGAATATCTTACTATTTCTTACTAGGATTTCAAAAATGATTGAATATCTTACTATTTCTTACTAGGATTTTAAAAATGGTTGAATATCTTACTATTTCTTACTAGGATTTTAAAAATGATTGAATATCTTACTATTTCTTACTAGGATTTCAAAAATAATTGAATATCTTACTACTTCTTACTAGGATTTCAAAAATGATTGAATATCTTACTACATCTTACTAGGATTTCAAAAATGATTGAATATCTTACTATTTCTTACTAGGATTTTAAAAATGATTGAATATCTTACTATTTCTTACTAGGATTTTAAAAATGATTGAATATCTTACTACTTCTTACTAGGATTTCAAAAATGATTGAATATCTTACTATTTCTTACTAGGATTTTAAAAATGATTGAATATCTTACTATTTCTTACTAGGATTTTAAAAATGGTTGAATATCTTACTATTTCTTACTAGGATTTTAAAAATGATTGAATATCTTACTACTTCTTACTAGGATTTCAAAAATGATTGAATATCTTACTATTTCTTACTAGGATTTTAAAAATGATTGAATATCTTACTATTTCTTACTAGGATTTTAAAAATGATTGAATATCTTACTACTTCTTACTAAGATTTTAAAAATGATTGAATATCTTACTATTTCTTACTAGGATTTTAAAAATGATTGAATATCTTACTACTTCTTACTAGGATTTCAAAAATGATTGAATATCTTACTATTTCTTACTAGGATTTTAAAAATGATTGAATATCTTACTATTTCTTACTAGGATTTTAAAAATGATTGAATATCTTACTATTTCTTACTAGGATTTCAAAAATGATTGAATATCTTACTATTTCTTACTAGGATTTCAAAAATGATTGAATATCTTACTACTTCTTACTAGGATTTCAAAAATGATTGAATATCTTACTATTTCTTACTAGGATTTTAAAAATGATTGAATATCTTACTATTTCTTACTAGGATTTTAAAAATGATTGAATATCTTACTACTTCTTACTAGGATTTCAAAAATGATTGAATATTTTACTACTTCTTACTAGGATTTTAAAAATGATTGAAAATCTTACTACTTCTTACTAGGATTTTAAAAATGATTGAATATCTTACTATTTCTTACTAGGATTTTAAAAATAATTGAATATCTTACTATTTCTTACTAGGATTTCAAAAATGATTGAATATCTTACTACTTCTTACTAGGATTTTAAAAATGATTGAATATCTTACTACTTCTTACTAGGATTTTAAAATTGGTTGAATATCTTACTACTTCTTATTAGGATTTCAAAAAAGATTGAATATCTTACTATTTCTTACTAGATTTTAAAAATGGTTTAATATCTTACTACTTCTTACTAGGATTTCAAAAATGATTGAATATCTTACTACTTCTTACTAGGATTTCAAAAATGATTGAATATCTTACTATTTCTTACTAGGATTTTAAAAATGGTTGAATATCTTACTATTTCTTACTAGGATTATAAAAATGATTGAATATCTTACTATTTCTTACTAGGATTTTAAAAATGGTTGAATATCTTACTATTTCTTACTAGGATTTCAAAAATGATTGAATATCTTACTATTTCTTACTAGGATTATAAAAATGATTGAATATCTTACTATTTCTTACTAGGATTTTAAAAATGATTGAATATCTTACTATTTCTTACTAGGATTTCAAAAATGATTGAATATCTTACTATTTCTTACTAGGATTTTAAAAATGGTTGAATATCTTACTATTTCTTACTAGGATTTTAAAAATGATTGAATATCTTAATATTTCTTACTAGGATTTCAAAAATAATTGAATATCTTACTATTTCTTACTAGGATTTTAAAAATGGTTGAATATCTTACTATTTCTTACTAGGATTTTAAAAATGATTGAATATCTTAATATTTCTTACTAGGATTTCAAAAATAATTGAATATCTTACTATTTCTTACTAGGATTTTAAAAATGATTGAATATCTTACTATTTCTTACTAGGATTTTAAAAATGATTGAATATCTTACTATTTCTTACTAGGATTTTAAAAATGATTGAATATCTTACTATTTCTTACTAGGATTTTAAAAATGATTGAATATCTTACTATTTCTTACTAGGATTTTAAAAATGATTGAATATCTTACTATTTCTTACTAGGATTTTAAAAATGATTGAATATCTTACTACTTCTTACTAGGATTTTAAAAATGATTGAATATCTTACTATTTCTTACTAGGATTTCAAAAATGATTGAATATCTTACTATTTCTTACTAGGATTATAAAAATGATTGAATATCTTACTATTTCTTACTAGGATTTTAAAAATGATTGAATATCTTACTATTTCTTACTAGGATTTCAAAAATGATTGAATATCTTACTATTTCTTACTAGGATTTTAAAAATGGTTGAATATCTTACTATTTCTTACTAGGATTTTAAAAATGGTTGAATATCTTACTATTTCTTACTAGGATTTCAAAAATGATTGAATATCTTACTATTTCTTACTAGGATTTTAAAAATGATTGAATATCTTACTATTTCTTACTAGGATTTTAAAAATGGTTGAATATCTTACTATTTCTTACTAGGATTTTAAAAATGATTGAATATCTTACTATTTCTTACTAGGATTTTAAAAATGATTGAATATCTTACTATTTCTTACTAGGATTTTAAAAATGGTTGAATATCTTACTACTTCTTACTAGGATTTCAAAAATGATTGAATATCTTACTATTTCTTACTAGGATTTTAAAAATGATTGAATATCTTACTATTTCTTACTAGGATTTTAAAAATGATTGAATATCTTACTACTTCTTACTAGGATTTTAAAAATGATTGAATATCTTACTACTTCTTACTAGGATTTTAAAAATGATTGAATATCTTACTACTTCTTACTAGGATTTTAAAAATGATTGAATATCTTACTATTTCTTACTAGGATTTCAAAAATGATTGAATATCTTACTATTTCTTACTAGGATTTTAAAAATGATTGAATATCTTACTATTTCTTACTAGGATTTTAAAAATGATTGAATATCTTACTATTTCTTACTAGGATTTTAAAAATGATTGAATATCTTACTATTTCTTACTAGGATTTCAAAAATGATTGAATATCTTACTATTTCTTACTAGGATTTTAAAAATGGTTGAATATCTTACTATTTCTTACTAGGATTTTAAAAATGGTTGAATATCTTACTATTTCTTACTAGGATTTCAAAAATGATTGAATATCTTACTATTTCTTACTAGGATTTCAAAAATGATTGAATATCTTACTATTTCTTACTAGGATTATAAAAATGATTGAATATCTTACTATTTCTTACTAGGATTTTAAAAATGATTGAATATCTTACTATTTCTTACTAGGATTTCAAAAATGATTGAATATCTTACTATTTCTTACTAGGATTTTAAAAATGATTGAATATCTTAATATTTCTTACTAGGATTTCAAAAATAATTGAATATCTTACTATTTCTTACTAGGATTTTAAAAATGATTGAATATCTTAATATTTCTTACTAGGATTTCAAAAATGATTGAATATCTTACTATTTCTTACTAGGATTTTAAAAATGATTGAATATCTTACTATTTCTTACTAGGATTTTAAAAATGATTGAATATCTTACTATTTCTTACTAGGATTTTAAAAATGATTGAATATCTTACTATTTCTTACTAGGATTTCAAAAATGATTGAATATCTTACTATTTCTTACTAGGATTTCAAAAATAATTGAATATCTTACTACTTCTTACTAGGATTTCAAAAATGATTGAATATCTTACTATTTCTTACTAGGATTTCAAAAATGATTGAATATCTTACTATTTCTTACTAGGATTTTAAAAATGGTTGAATATCTTACTATTTCTTACTAGGATTTTAAAAATGGTTGAATATCTTACTATTTCTTACTAGGATTTCAAAAATGATTGAATATCTTACTATTTCTTACTAGGATTTTAAAAATGATTGAATATCTTACTATTTCTTACTAGGATTTTAAAAATGGTTGAATATCTTACTATTTCTTACTAGGATTTCAAAAATGATTGAATATCTTACTATTTCTTACTAGGATTTTAAAAATGATTGAATATCTTACTATTTCTTACTAGGATTTTAAAAATGGTTGAATATCTTACTATTTCTTACTAGGATTTTAAAAATGGTTGAATATCTTACTACTTCTTACTAGGATTTTAAAAATGATTGAATATCTTACTATTTCTTACTAGGATTTTAAAAATGGTTGAATATCTTACTATTTCTTACTAGGATTTCAAAAATGATTGAATATCTTACTATTTCTTACTAGGATTTCAAAAATGATTGAATATCTTACTATTTCTTACTAGGATTTTAAAAATGATTGAATATTTTACTATTTCTTACTAGGATTTCAAAAATTATTGAATATTAAACACTGCCGCGTCTACAGTCGCTAGAAGTTGACACCAGTTGGCTTACTGTGATCGACGGTCGTAGCGTTTGTTAATCGTTGGCACAGTTATCCCAATTGGAGCGACTGATTATCACTGGTCCGGTACTCAACAACATTACCAAACAAAAGGTATTGAAATTGATTAGAAAATATCAGCCAATTTGTAGTAGTAATAGGTCTACTACTAAATTACATTTCGTTAGGTTAGCCATACATCCGACACCACAACCAACTGTTTTGACGAAAATTACTGATAAAATGCGATCAATGTTTTCCAATAGACAACAACAACAACCTCGACAACAATCTGTGGTAGAAGTCATTGAATTTAATACATTTAAAGACATCAGTAGTAGTAGTAGTCGTCACTAAAAAAATAATAAAATAAATTAATAATAGTTTTTTTTAAATAACAAATTAATTGAATTTTTAAAAACAAAAAATCTACTAATTATTTGTCTTTTTTTAATTATAATATTATGCAAATATTCAAATTTTGAAACTAGAAAAATATTTTAGGTTTTTTTAAACAATAGTAATCTTATCAAACAAAACAAAGACACAGAAAATAAATATTGGATTTTTAATTAATTTTTTATATTAATAATATAGAAAATAATTTATAAAACTATATAATAATAATAATACAGTAATTATAGACAGATTTTCAAAATTAAAAAATAATAGATTTTTAAAAAATTACAACAATTTAAAAAAAGACAATAATTTTCACAAAATAACAAAATAAAAATCAATTTAAAAAATTTTTAAAATCAAATCAATCCATAATATCAGTCCAATTGGTCCATCAATCAGTCCATCAATCAGTCCATCAATCAGTCCATCAATCAGTCCATCAATCAGTCCATCAATCAGTCCATCAATCAGTCCATCAATCAGTCCATCAATCACTCCATCTATCAGTCTATCAATAAGTCCATCAATAAGTCCATCAATCAGTCCATCAATCAGTCCATTAATCAGTCCATCAATCAGTCCATCAATCAGTCCATCAATCAGTCAATCGATGTCGTCATCAGCAGCAGAGAAAAGTCTAGAACAGGAAGAAGAAGAAGATGTAGATAAAGAACTGAGAGAACAACTCGAATACCAGAGAAGACTAACGGATCCAAGAGATTCGTTTGACCGCTTCGGCGACGATATGGCCGATCTGATCATCAATCGGCCGCCAATCGATACGGTCAGTGATCTGATCAGATGGAAATCCATGTCCAAACAGGTCCAGAGGGTTGGCATCGGTTTCGAAAATGACAACCAAATTATAAGCATTGAACTGACCGATGAACTAGTAATCCGACCGCTAATGGATTACGATGAGTGTCGACACCATATCCAATGTCGGACATTGGATCAGAAATTTTGTAGACATATAATGAAAAGATATCCACAAATCCAATGTATTGATGTTACTTACATTGCGGATATCACACCTCTGGATCTGTTTGGACATTGATTCCCATCGGAGCAGATCACTGACCGGCAGATAATTGAGTAACAATTTAGGCCAAATCATCGCCGTAGCGGTCAAACGAGTTTCTTTCAACCGCCGGCCGTTGCGGTGGCACTGGTATTATGACTTCTTCACCGCTACTCTCTGATGATGACGACGACGACGACGACATGATAACTGATTGATTGACTAATTTTTTGATCTGATTTTTATTTTTAAAATTTTTTTGTTTTATTGTTACCGGAAATAAAATTGATTGAAAATTTTAATAAAAAAAAAATTGAAAAAATTACTACAATTAACAATTAAATAAAAAAATAATTTTCAGAAAATAAGAAAAATTAAATTTAAAAATATTCAAATCAAGCCATACAATCAATCAGTCCAATTGGTCCCATCAATCAATCCATCCATCAATCAGTCAATCAATGTCGTCATCATCAGAGAAAAGTCTAGAAGAAAAAGAAGAAGATGAAGAAGAAGTGGTAGAATATCCAAGAGATTCGTTTGACCGGTTCGGCGACGATATGGCCGATCTGATCATCAATCGGCCGCCAATCGATACGGTCAGTGATGATCTGGGCATTACTTACCTTAGAGGGCTTCGTTTTTTATATTGTTTTTAAAGTGTAATATAAAAGCATTAAACTTATCTTTATATTTAGGTTAGTTTGGGGGGTGAGTGGGGTAGGGTGTGGTAGGTTAGGAAGTGGTGATGGGGTGGGTGGGGTTAGATAGTAGTGTGTTAAGTAGTGGTGGTGTGGATACAAATTATGATTTATATATATATATATTATTTCTAATGTGAATACAATCGAGTGATTTCACGTGCAAATAGTATTATTAATACATTTAATACAGTGTTGTAATGCACGCGCAAACAATATAAAAAACGAAGCCCTTTAAGGTAAGCGTTGCCGTGATCTGATCAGATGGGAATCCCTGTCCAAACAGATCCAGAGGGTTGGCATCGGTTTCGAAAATGACAACCAAATTAAACGCATTGAACTGACCGATGAACTGGTAATCCGACCGCTTATGGATTACGTCGAGTGCGGACACCATATCCAATGTCTGACATTGGATCAGAAATTTTGTAGACATATAATGAAAAGATATCCACAAATCCAATGTATTGATCTGAAATCGGTACCAATGAATCCGCAGATGACTGATATTATGGCCATAATTGTGGATAATTGGCGCCAATTGTGGCCAAAACTCAAACGTATCGATGGTCTAGTGTTAGCCGAAAATGCCGAAAACTTTGTCAACATTATAGGCCCGCTTCGGTCAATGATTTCATCACTGGATGTCAGTCGGACACAGAATCCGAAGCCATGGCTCCGGCAGTTCAAACATCTTAAACAACTAACTATTAGGCATATCATTGATATCTTTTCCAATGTTAATCAGCAGTTAGTCGAAGGACTTCAGGGTCTATGTCTGAGACAAATAGTTTTTGTCGATTTGTTTCAGCAATTTGTCGACCAAAATCCACAACTCATACGATTGGTTATCGATAGTCAATTAGGTGATGATTACATACCCGTCGGTCCATTAGCCGAAAACGAGTCACTCATACAGATATCGAGACTACAAAATCTACAACAGCTGACCATTCGTAGCCATACGCTGTACGAACAGTCTATTGGCCAACGGTTAGCCGAAATTGCTGGCCACTGTCGGCAACTAAAACATTTCAGTATACGATTTGGTTATTCAAACAACAGTCTTCAGTCATTTGCCGAAACTATAGTAGCCATCAAACGGATGAATCAATTGAAACAATTAGAAGTGGAAACAATTGACGTCTTAGGTATGGATGACAACATAATTGAATTATTTATGACCGACCAGTTGACCGATGATCAGCGATTAGGATTTCAGGTGACCGCCGATTGTTGGCCACGATTGCGTCGATTGAAATTCAAGGGTAAAATATTGGCACTGGTAGCCAATCAACAGTTTTTCGAGGAAATTCACCGTACATTACCGCTACTGCAGTCTCTTTACTGCCAAACCAATACAATCAATGTCAGTATCGACGGCCCGGTAGTCTGGCAATCGTTGTTTCAGTTAAGACTACTGTCGTGAGTGGTTATCAGGGGTCCAGTGCTCACCAATATTACTAGACATCAACTAATTGAACAGCTGTGGCAGCGGCGGTCAAAATTGAATACAATTTTTATACAAATTGTTGATCAAAACCATCAATTAGTTGATATTATACTCAATCCGTTACCAGAAGACATATATTAGTTCAATCAATCAGTCAGTCAGTGGTAAGCAAAGTAGTAGTAGTGGTTGCAGTGGTGGTCATCAGTATATCATCAGTCAATCGTTTATTATTTTGTTATTGTTTTTAAATGATTATCAGACAATAAAACTCTAGTAGCTCTCAAACACTACCCTATTTTTCCTCCCTCTACCCCCTACCCCCTCACAAAAAAAAAAAGTTTATTAAAAATAATTGCAACCAAAAAAAAAACAAAAACAAACATAAAAATTAATTAGTATTTTTTGTTTGATTATTGAATTTATTTTTTTCTTATATTTTTTTTTTTTTTAGTAAAATCTATTACTATTTTAGTGATAACTACTACAACTTCTACTACTTCTTGAGTTTTATTGTCTGATAATCATAATAAACGATAGACTGATATACTGATGACCACAACTATTACTACTACTACTACTACTACTACTACTACTTCTTTGATTACCACTGATTCATACCTACCGACCTAACCCGCCCGCCCGCCCCTCACCTCACTTAACCCCAGCCAACAATCTCGATGACACTATGTCTCCTCCATATGATCTCAATCCGTAAACCATATTTATATGGTACTACCAGTGCCCCCATTATCTCCTGATCTTCGTATATGATATCCCAATACAGGTTAACGGGTTCGTCGTAGTCGACGGTCCAACGAAGTCGCGGATTGATATCGCAAATCAATTGTCTTATAAGTTTGATGTCATCATCACTGGAACCGCTTCGTGATGTTTCACCGACATTCTCAATGATGTCCATCAAACGGTTGTACAATTTGGCCGCCTGTCTGTCCAGACGAATCTGACGTTGCCGTCGGGTATCATTGTCGACGAATCGGTCGATGGATGTCTTCGATGGCATGTTTTGGTTGTCTTAGTAGTAGTTGTTGTTGTTGTTTGACTGATGGACTGATTGATGGGACCAATTGGACTGATATTATGGATTGATTTGATTTTAAATATTTTTAAAACTGATTTTTATTTTGTTATTTTGTGAAAATTATTGTTGTTTTTTTAAATTTGTATAATTTTTTTTAAAAATCTGTCTATAATTACTGTATTATTATTATTATTATATAGTTTTATATATATTATTATTTTATATATAGATTATTAATCTAAAAAATTAAATAAAAATCTAAAATTTATTTTCTGTATTTTTGTTTTGTTTGATATGATTACTATTATTTAAAAAAAATCGGTATTTTTCTGGTTTCAAAATTTGAATGATATTTGCAAACAATAATAATTAAAAAAAAATACAAACAATTAGTAGATTTTTTGTTTTTAAAAATTCAATAAATTTGTTATTTATTGAAAAACTACTAATAGTTTATTAATTTTTTTAGTGACGACTACTACTACTACTGATGTCTTTAAATGGATTAAATTCAATGACTTCTACCACAGATTGTTGTTGAGGTTGTTGTTGTTGTTGTCTATTGGAAAACATTGATCGCATTTTATCAGTAATTTTCGTCAAAACAGTTGGTTGTGGTGTCGGATGTATGGCTAACCTAACGAAATGTAATTTAGTTGTAGACCTACTACTACTACTACTACTACTCCGACTACTAATTGGCTGATATTTACTAATCAATTTCAATACCTTTTGTTTGGTTAGGTTGTTGAGTACCGGACCAGTAATAATCAGTCGCTCCAAACGGGATAACTGTGCCAACGATTGCCAACAACTGCGACCGTCGATAACAGTCTGCCAACTGGTGTCAACTTCTAGCGACTGTAGACGGGGTAATGTTTGGTGAATCTGCTGGAAAAACTGCTGATTAGCTACCAGTGCCAGCATTTTACCGGTTAATATCAGTTGACGCAATTCGGGCCAACAATTCGGGGTTATCTGTAGTCCCGATTTCATATTACTAGACAATTGTTGTTCAGCTAATCTGACTATATTGTCGTCGACTACATTACCGTCCAATACCGACACTGATAACCGTTGCAAACGATTCATCTGTTTCAGTGATCGTATAGTCTGAACAAACCCTAAGACATTCATATTGATTGTATAACCAAATCTCATAGTGAATTGTCTTAGTTGGCGACACTGGCCGGCAATCAGGGCTAATGGTTGACCCATCGACTGGCCAGTCAATTGTCTCGATTGGACCGATAGTTGTTGTAGACTTGTTAGCCGTGATATCAGTGTCAGCGATTGATTGATGGTTATCTGTGTCGGCGGTACGGCTCCCGAATTCCATAGACTATCGATGGCCAGTCGTCTGAGTCCACGGTTTCCGTCCAAAAATATCTCCAGCAAATCGACAAACTGTTCGTCCATTTGTATACAACGAAACCCAAGCAAACCGTTGACAACCAGTTCATTGTTTTCGTCGACAATGTCGACAATATGTCTGACATTTAGTTCTTCTAACCGATGAAACTCCCGAAGCCATGGCTTGGGACCGGCAATCATACTGACATCCAATTGACGAAACAATTGCTGAACAGGTATTACAATGTCTAACAACTCGTTCGGATTATAACCAAATACTAAGCCATCGATAAACATGAGATGTGGCCACCATTGTTGCCGATTGGCCACAATTATGGCCACTATTTCAGTCATAGTATTGTTGATTGGTATGGATTTCAGATCAATTGATTTGATTTGCGGATATCTTTGCATTATATGTCTACAAAATTTATCCGTCAATGTCCGACATTGTGGTTGTTGTCCACCAATACTATGGTGACACTGGTGTAGAACTAGCGGCCGGATTAGCTGGTCTTCGGTCAGTTCAAGGCGTTCAATGCGGTCGGCACTATCGGCACCAATCATACGAAACTGTTTGGACACTTCCTGCCATCGGATCAGATCACTAACTGGCGGATAGTCTCCGAGTATCTGAGCGGCCATATCGTCGCCGTAACGATCAAACGAATCTCTGGCGGCCGGAAGTCTTGGGTTTATGTCTTCCTCTTCAGCTTCTTCTTCATCATCATCTTCACCACTACTCTCTGCTGATGACCACATAATTGACTGATTGATTGATTGATTGGTTGACTAATTTAAACCAATTTAATTGAACTGATTGTATGGCTTGATTTGATTTGACTTAAACTTTATGTTTTATGTATTAAAAAATGTATAAAAATTTGAAAAAAACAAAAAAAATCTCTAATTGTTAATTAAAAAAAAAATTTAAAATTAATAATATAATAATAATATAAATTAATTTTTAACTACTAATTGATTGTCTAATAATAAAAACAATTGACTATATGTTTGTTAGCGACTACTGATTGACTTCTAACTGACTGATCTCCTATTCTTTCAATGGATTAAATTTAATGGTAACTAACCTTTGGTTTTGTATGATTTCGATCCAAATTGAATGCAATTTTGACCGCCGCTGCCATCGCTGCTCATTGATTCCAGACGCGGCAATGTTCGGTGAATTTCCCCGAAAAACTGCTGATTGGCCAACAATGCCAACATTTTGCCCCTGAGATTCAATTGACGCAATTCGGGCCAACAATCGGCAGTCACTTGCAATCTTAATCGCTGTCCAGCAGTCAACTGTTGTTCGGCTAATCTAACCGATTGGTCGTCAACTGTTTGGCCGCCGATTGTTTCGACTATTAATTGTTTCAATTGATGTCACATAGAATAAAATAAATACTATATATATATATAAGTGGTAAACATCTTCTTCTTCTTCATCTACTTCTTCACAGTTTTTTTTGAAATGATTGAATATCTTACTATTTCTTACTAGGATTTCAAAAATGATTGAATATCTTACTATTTCTTACTAGKATTTCAAAAATGATTGAATATCTTATATTTCTTACTATTTCAAAAATGATTGAATATCTTACTACTTCTTACTAGTATTTCAAAAATGATTGAATATCTTCTTACTAGGATTTCAAAAATGATTGAATATCTTACTATTTCTTACTAGAATATCTTACTATTTCAAAAATGATTGAATATCTTACTATTTCTTACTAGGATTTCAAAAATGATTGAATATCTTACTATTTCTTACTAGGATTTCAAAAATGATTGAATATCTTACTATTTCTTACTAGGATTTCAAAAATGATTGAATATCTTACTATTTCTTACTTATTTCAAAAATGATTGAATATCTTACTATTTCTTACTAGGATTTCAAAAATGATTGAATATCTTACTATTTCTTACTAGTATTTCAAAAATGATTGAATATCTTACTATTTCTTACTAGGATTTCAAAAATGATTGAATATCTTACTATTTCTTACTAGGATTTCAAAAATGATTGAATATCTTACTATTTCTTACTAGGATTTCAAAAATGATTGAATATCTTACAAAAATGATTGAATATCTTTCTTACTAGKATTTCAAAAATGATTGAATATCTTACTATTTCTTACTAGTATTTCAAAAATGATTGAATATCTTACTATTTCTTACTAGTATTTCAAAAATGATTGAATATCTTACTATTTCTTACTAGGATTTCAAAAATGATTGAATATCTTACTATTTCTTACTAGTATTTCAAAAATGATTGAATATCTTACTATTTCTTACTAGTATTTCAAAAATGATTGAATATCTTACTATTTCTTACTAGTATTTCAAAAATGATTGAATATCTTACTATTTCTTACTAGTATTTCAAAAATGATTGAATATCTTACTATTTCTTACTATTTCAAAAATGATTGTATTTCTAGTATTTCTAAATGATTGAATATCAAAAATGATTGAATATCTTACTATTTCTTACTAGTATTTCAAAAATGATTGAATATCTTACTATTTCTTACTAGTATTTCAAAAATGATTGAATATCTTACTATTTCTTACTAGTATTTCAAAAATGATTGAATATCTTACTATTTCTTACTAGTATTTCAAAAATGATTGAATATCTTACTATTTCTTACTAGTATTTCAAAAATGATTGAATATCTTACTATTTCTTACTAGTATTTCAAAAATGATTGAATATCTTACTATTTCTTACTAGTATTTCAAAAATGATTGAATATCTTACTATTTCTTACTAGTATTTCAAAAATGATTGAATATATCTTACTATTTCAAAAATGATTGAATATCTTACTATTTCATTTCAAAAATGATTGAATATCTTACTATTTCTTACTAGTATTTCAAAAATGATTGAATATCTTACTATTTCTTACTAGTATTTCAAAAATGATTGAATATCTTACTATTTCTTACTAGTATTTCAAAAATGATTGAATATCTTACTATTTCTTACTAGTATTTCAAAAATGATTGAATATCTTACTATTTCTTACTAGTATTTCAAAAATGATTGAATATCTTACTATTTCTTACTAGTATTTCAAAAATGATTGAATATCTTACTATTTCTTACTAGTATTTCAAAAATGATTGAATATCTTACTATTTCTTACTAGTATTTCAAAAATGATTGAATATCTTACTATTTCTATTTCAAAAATGATTGAATATCTTACTATTTCTTTATTTCAAAAATGATTGAATATCTTACTATTTCTTACTAGTATTTCAAAAATGATTGAATATCTTACTATTTCTTACTAGTATTTCAAAAATGATTGAATATCTTACTATTTCTTACTTACTAGGAAAAATGATTGAATATCTTACTATTTCTTACTAGTATTTCAAAAATGATTGAATATCTTACAAAAATGATTGAATATCTTACTTTCTTACTAGGATTTCAAAAATGATTGAATATCTTACTATTTCTTACTAGGATTTCAAAAATGATTGAATATCTTACTATTTCTTACTAGGATTTCAAAAATGATTGAATATCTTACTCAAAAATGATTGAATATCTTACTACTTCTTACTAGGATTTCAAAAATGATTGAATATCTTACTACTTCTTACTGATTGGATTTCAAAAATGATTGAATATCTTACTACTTACTTACAAAAATGATTGAATATCTTACTACTTCTTATAGGATTTCAAAAATGATTGAATATCTTACTACTTCTTACTAGGATTTCAAAAATGATTGAATATCTTACTATTTCTTACTAGGATTTCAAAAATGATTGAATATCTTACTACTTCTTACTAGGATTTCAAAAATGATTGAATATCTTACTATTTCTTACTAGGATTTCAAAAATGATTGAATATCTTACTACTTCTTACTAGGATTTCAAAAATGATTGAATATCTTACTACTTCTTACTAGGATTTCAAAAATGATTGAATATCTTACTATTTCTTACTAGGATTTCAAAAATGATTGAATATCTTACTATTTCTTACTAGGATTTCAAAAATGATTGAATATCTTACTATTTCTTACTAGGATTTCAAAAATGATTGAATATCTTACTATTTCTTACTAGGATTTCAAAAATGATTGAATATCTTACTATTTCTTACTAGGATTTCAAAAATGATTGAATATCTTACTATTTCTTACTAGGATTTCAAAAATGATTGAATATCTTACTATTTCTTACTAGGATTTCAAAAATGATTGAATATCTTACTATTTCTTACTAGGATTTCAAAAATGATTGAATATCTTACTATTTCTTACTAGGATTTCAAAAATGATTGAATATCTTACTATTTCTTACTAGGATTTCAAAAATGATTGAATATCTTACTTTCTTACTAGTATATTAAAAATGATTGAATATCTTACTACTTCTTACTAGGATTTCAAAAATGATTGAATATCTTACTATTTCTTACTAGGATTTCAAAAATGATTGAATATCTTACTATTTCTTACTAGGATTTCAAAAATGATTGAATATCTTACTATTTCTTACTAGTATTTCAAAAATGATTGAATATCTTACTATTTCTTACTAGGATTTCAAAAATGATTGAATATCTTACTATTTCTTACTAGGATTTCAAAAATGATTGAATATCTTACTATTTCTTACTAGGATTTCAAAAATGATTGAATATCTTACTATTTCTTACTAGGATTTCAAAAATGATTGAATATCTTACTATTTCTTACTAGGATTTCAAAAATGATTGAATATCTTACTATTTCTTACTAGGATTTCAAAAATGATTGAATATCTTACTATTTCTTACTAGGATTTCAAAAATGATTGAATATCTTACTATTTCTTACTAGGATTTCAAAAATGATTGAATATCTTACTACTTCTTACTAGGATTTCAAAAAMGATTGAATATCTTACTATTTCTTACTAGGATTTCAAAAATGATTGAATATCTTACTATTTCTTACTAGGATTTCAAAAATGATTGAATATCTTACTACTTATTACTAGGATTTCAAAAATGATTGAATATCTTACTATATTTTACTCTTATTTCAAAAATGATTGAATATCTTACTATTTCTTACTAGGATTTCAAAAATGATTGAATATCTTACTATTTCTTAAATTTCAAAAATGATTGAATATCTTACTATCTTACTAGGATTTCAAAAATGATTGAATATCTTACTATTTCTTACTAGGATTTCAAAAATGATTGAATATCTTACTATTTCTTACTAGGATTTCAAAAATGATTGAATATCTTACTATTTCTTACTAGGATTTCAAAAAYGATTGAATATCTTACTATTTCTTACTAGGATTTCAAAAATGATTGGATTTCAAAAATGATTGAATATCTTACTATTTCTTACTAGGATTTCAAAAATGATTGAATATCTTACTATTTCTTACTAGGATTTCAAAAATGATTGAATATCTTACTATTTCTTACTAGGATTTCAAAAATGATTGAATATCTTACTATTTCTTACTAGGATTTCAAAAATGATTGAATATCTTACTATTTCTTACTAGGATTTCAAAAATGATTGAATATCTTACTATTTCTTACTAGGATTTCAAAAATGATTGAATATCTTACTATTTCTTACTAGGATTTCAAAAATGATTGAATATCTTACTATCTTATTTCAAAAATGATTGAATATCTTACTACTTCTTACTAGGATTTCAAAAATGATTGAATATCTTACTACTTCTTACTAGGATTTCAAAAATGATTGAATATCTTACTATTTCTTACTAGGATTTCAAAAATGATTGAATATCTTACTATTTCTTACTAGGATTTCAAAAATGATTGAATATCTTACTATTTCTTACTAGGATTTCAAAAATGATTGAATATCTTACTACTTCTTACTAGGATTTCAAAAATGATTGAATATCTTACTATTTCTTACTAGGATTTCAAAAATGATTGAATATCTTACTACTTCTTACTAGGATTTCAAAAATGATTGAATATCTTACTACTTCTTACTAGGATTTCAAAAATGATTGAATATCTTACTACTTCTTACTAGGATTTCAAAAATGATTGAATATCTTACTACTTCTTACTAGGATTTCAAAAATGATTGAATATCTTACTACTTCTTACTAGGATTTCAAAAATGATTGAATATCTTACTATCTTTCTTACTAGGATTTCAAAAATGATTGAATATCTTACTATTTCTTACTAGGATTTCAAAAATGATTGAATATCTTACTATTTCTTACTAGGATTTCAAAAATGATTGAATATCTTACTATTTCTTACTAGGATTTCAAAAATGATTGAATATCTTACTATCTTTAGGATTTCAAAAATGATTGAATATCTTACTATTTCTTACTAGTATTTCAAAAATGATTGAATATCTTACTATTTCTTACTAGTATTTCAAAAATGATTGAATATCTTACTATTTCTTACTAGTATTTCAAAAATGATTGAATATCTTACTATTTCTTACTAGGATTTCAAAAATGATTGAATATCTTACTACTTCTTACTAGGATTTCAAAAATGATTGAATATCTTACTACTTCTTACTAGGATTTCAAAAACGATTGAATATCTTACTATTTCTTACTAGGATTTCAAAAATGATTGAATATCTTACTACTTATTACTAGGATTTCAAAAATGATTGAATATCTTACTACTTCTTACTAGGATTTCAAAAATGATTGAATATCTTACTAYTTCTTACTAGGATTTCAAAAATGATTGAATATCTTACTATTTCTT
The DNA here is from genome assembly GCF_028296485.1 of Oppia nitens. Taxonomy (NCBI): domain Eukaryota; kingdom Metazoa; phylum Arthropoda; class Arachnida; order Sarcoptiformes; family Oppiidae; genus Oppia; species Oppia nitens. Next base: position 692,789 of record NW_026533206.1, read on the forward strand.
ACTAGGATTTCAAAAATGATTGAATATCTTACTATTTCTTACTAGGATTTCAAAAATGATTGAATATCTTACTATTTCTTACTAGGATTTCAAAAATGATTGAATATCTTACTATTTCTTACTAGGATTTCAAAAATGATTGAATATCTTACTATTTCTTACTAGGATTTCAAAAATGATTGAATATCTTACTATTTCTTACTAGGATTTCAAAAATGATTGAATATCTTACTAGGATTTAAAATGATTGAATATCTTACTACTTCTTACTAGGATTTCAAAAATGATTGAATATCTTACTACTTCTTACTAGGATTTCAAAAATGATTGAATATCTTACTACTTCTTACTAGTATATWAAAAATGATTGAATATCTTACTATTTCTTACTAGGATTTCAAAAATGATTGAATATCTTACTATTTCTTACTAGGATTTCAAAAATGATTGAATATCTTACTATTTCTTACTAGGATTTCAAAAATGATTGAATATCTTACTATTTCTTACTAGGATTTCAAAAATGATTGAATATCTTACTATTTCTTACTAGGATTTCAAAAATGATTGAATATCTTACTATTTCTTACTAGGATTTCAAAAATGATTGAATATCTTACTATTTCTTACTAGGATTTCAAAAATGATTGAATATCTTACTACTTATTACTAGGATTTCAAAAATGATTGAATATCTTACTATTTCTTACTAGGATTTCAAAAATGATTGAATATCTTACTATTTCTTACTAGGATTTCAAAAATGATTGAATATCTTACTATTTCTTACTAGGATTTCAAAAATGATTGAATATCTTACTACTTCTTACTAGGATTTCAAAAATGATTGAATATCTTACTACTTCTTACTAGTATATTAAAAATGATTGAATATCTTACTACTTATTACTAGGATTTCAAAAATGATTGAATATCTTACTATTTCTTACTAGGATTTCAAAAATGATTGAATATCTTACTATTTCTTACTAGGATTTCAAAAATGATTGAATATCTTACTACTTCTTACTAGGATTTCAAAAATGATTGAATATCTTACTATTTCTTACTAGGATTTCAAAAATGATTGAATATCTTACTATTTCTTACTAGGATTTCAAAAATGATTGAATATCTTACTATTTCTTACTAGGATTTCAAAAATGATTGAATATCTTACTATTTCTTACTAGGATTTCAAAAATGATTGAATATCTTACTACTTCTTACTAGGATTTCAAAAATGATTGAATATCTTACTACTTCTTACTAGGATTTCAAAAATGATTGAATATCTTACTACTTCTTACTAGGATTTCAAAAATGATTGAATATCTTACTATTTCTTACTAGGATTTCAAAAATGATTGAATATCTTACTATTTCTTACTAGGATTTCAAAAATGATTGAATATCTTACTATCTTTCTTACTAGGATTTCAAAAATGATTGAATATCTTACTACTTCTTACTAGGATTTCAAAAATGATTGAATATCTTACTACTTCTTACTAGGATTTCAAAAATGATTGAATATCTTACTACTTCTTACTAGGATTTCAAAAATGATTGAATATCTTACTATTTCTTACTCAAAAATGATTGAATATCTTATATTTCTTACAAAAATGATTGAATATCTTACTATTTCTTACTAGGATTTCAAAAATGATTGAATATCTTACTACTTCTTACTAGGATTTCAAAAATGATTGAATATCTTACTACTTCTTACTAGGATTTCAAAAATGATTGAATATCTTACTATTTCTTACTAGGATACAAAAATGATTGAATATCTTACTATCTTACTAGGATTTAAAAATGATTGAATATCTTACTATTTCTTACTAGGATTTCAAAAATGATTGAATATCTTACTATTTCTTACTAGGATTTCAAAAATGATTGAATATCTTACTATTTCTTACTAGGATTTCAAAAATGATTGAATATCTTACTATTTCTTACTAGGATTTCAAAAATGATTGAATATCTTACTAGTTCTTACTAGGATTTCAAAAATGATTGAATATCTTACTARTTCTTACTTATTTCAAAAATGATTGAATATCTTACTATTTCTTACTAGGATTTCAAAAATGATTTACTAGGATTTCAAAAATGATTGAATATCTTACTACTTCTTACTAGGATTTCAAAAATGATTGAATATCTTACTACTTCTTACTAGGATTTCAAAAATGATTGAATATCTTACTAYTTCTTACTAGGATTTCAAAAATGATTGAATATCTTACTAYTTCTTACTAGGATTTCAAAAATGATTGAATATCTTACTACTTCTTACTAGTATATTAAAAATGATTGAATATCTTACTACTTCTTACTAGGATTTCAAAAACGATTGAATATCTTACTATTTCTTACTAGGATTTCAAAAATGATTGAATATCTTACTATTTCTTACTAGGATTTCAAAAATGATTGAATATCTTACTATTTTCTTACTATTTCTTAGGATTTCAAAAATGATTGAATATCTTACTATTTCTTACTCAAAAATGATTGATTTCAAAAATGATTGAATATCTTACTATTTCTTACTAGGATTTCAAAAATGATTGAATATCTTACTATTTCTTACTAGGATTTCAAAAATGATTGAATATCTTACTACTTATTACTAGGATTTCAAAAATGATTGAATATCTTACTACTTATTACTAGGATTTCAAAAATGATTGAATATCTTACTATTTCTTACTAGGATTTCAAAAATGATTGAATATCTTACTATTTCTTACTAGAATTTCAAAAATGATTGAATATCTTACTACTTATTACTAGGATTTCAAAAATGATTGAATATCTTACTATTTCTTACTAGGATTTCAAAAACGATTGAATATCTTACTATTTCTTACTAGGATTTCAAAAATGATTGAATATCTTACTATTTCTTACTAGGATTTCAAAAATGATTGAATATCTTACTATTTCTTACTAGTATTTCAAAAATGATTGAATATCTTACTATTTCTTACTAGTATTTCAAAAATGATTGAATATCTTACTACTTCTTACTAGGATTTCAAAAATGATTGAATATCTTACTATTTCTTACTAGTATTTCAAAAATGATTGAATATCTTACTATTTCTTACTAGTATTTCAAAAATGATTGAATATCTTACTATTTCTTACTAGTATTTCAAAAATGATTGAATATCTTACTACTTCTTACTAGGATTTCAAAAATGATTGAATATCTTACTACTTCTTACTAGGATTTCAAAAATGATTGAATATCTTACTACTTCTTACTAGTATATTAAAAATGATTGAATATCTTATATTAAAAATGATTATATCTTACTACTTCTTACTAGATTTCAAAAATGATTGAATATCTTACTATTTCTTACTAGGATTTCAAAAATGATTGAATATCTTACTATTTCTTACTAGTATTTCAAAAATGATTGAATATCTTACTATTTCTTACTAGTATTTCAAAAATGATTGAATATCTTACTACTTCTTACTAGTATTTCAAAAATGATTGAATATCTTACTACTTCTTACTAGTATATTAAAAATGATTGAATATCTTACTACTTCTTACTAGTATTTCAAAAATGATTGAATATCTTACTATTTCTTACTAGTATTTCAAAAATGATTGAATATCTTACTATTTCTTACTAGTATTTCAAAAATGATTGAATATCTTACTACTTCTTACTAGGATTTCAAAAATGATTGAATATCTTACTACTTCTTACTAGGATTTCAAAAATGATTGAATATCTAACTATTTCTTACTAGTATTTCAAAAATGATTGAATATCTTACTACTTCTTACTAGTATTTCAAAAATGATTGAATATCTTACTATTTCTTACTAGGATTTCAAAAATGATTGAATATCTTACTACTTCTTACTAGTATTTCATAAATGATTGAATATCTTACTACTTTTTACTTTTGAGAAATTTTAGTTTTTATATATATTTAAATAATTTTAATAAAAATTGAAAATTTTATCTTTGTTATGAAAAATTTTACATTTGAAAAAATTTTACAAAAATTTAGCACAGATATCTTACCTACCGGTCCCCTATGACGACTACCAAATAGCAAAATGTACTTACACAACACCTGCCTATCTGTCCTTAAAACCTACCTGAGTTTTATAAACTGCTCTAAAAAAATTGAAAATACAACAATATATTTTTAGATTTAAATTTAAATATGGTTGTTGAGGAAAGGTGTCTTACAGACTGACAGATAGATCCATTATCTTAAAGTGTTATCTTGATACAAAATAAAAAGTAATTAAATAAAATATTTTTTTGGTAATTTAGTTGTAAATTTTTATTTTATTTAAAAAAATATAAAATAAATAAATTTCTAAAAATATTTAATTAAGAATTTTTTTGATTGTTTTTAAATTTAATATATTTTTAATTCATAAAACAAAGTAATCAGTAATCAAATCAACCAATCAATCAGTCAATTATGTGGTTATCAGCAGAGAGTAGTGATGAAGAGGATGATGAAGAAGAAGATTTGGAGCTGAAGAGGAAGACATAAACCCAAGACTGGTCTGGCAATCATTGGCTCAGTTATGCCGATTGGATAGAGTGGTTATCAGGGGTCCAGTTCTCGACAATCTAACCAAAGATCAAATTAGACAACAATTGGCAATCAATGAGCAGCGATGGCAGCGGCGGTCAAAATTGCATTCAATTTGGATCGAAATCATACAAAACCAACGGTTAGTTACCATTAAATTTAATCCATTGAAAGAATAGGAGATCAGTCAGTTAGAAGTCAATCAGTAGTCGCTAACAAACAAACATACAGTCAATAGTCAATTATTTTTATTATTAGACAATCAATTAGTAGTTAAAAATTAATTTATATTATTTTTATATAATTTTGTATCTTTAACTAATTATTAAGCCATCGATAAACTTGAAATCTGGCCAACATTGTTGCCGATTATGGCCACAATTATGGCCATAATTTTTTAGTATCATTGATTGGTATGTTTTAGGTAATTTAGTTTTAAATTTTTTTATTATTTAAAAAATAAAATAAATTAATTTTAAAATTTTTTAATTAACAATTAGAGATTTTTTGTGTTTTGTTTTCAAATTTAATACATTTTTTAATAAATAAAACATAAAGTTTAAGTCAAATCAAATCAAGCCATCAATAATTGTCAGTCAAATTTGGTTTAATTAGTCAATCAATTCGTCAATTATGTGGTCATCAGCAGAGAGTAGTGATGAAGAGGATGATGAAGAAGAAGAAGACATAAACCCAAGACTTCCGGCCGCCAGAGATTCGTTTGATCGTTACGGCGACGATATGGCCGCTTAGATACTCGGAGACGGATATCCGTCGTCCAGTGATCTGATCCGATGGCAGGAAGTGTCCAAACAGTTTCGTATGATTGGCACCGATAGTGCCGATCACATTGAACGCCTTGAACTGACCGAAGACCAGCTAATCCGGCCGCTAGTTCTACACCAGTGTCGCCATAGTATTGGTGGACAACAACCACAATGTCGGACATTGACCGATAAATTTTGTAGACATATAATGCAAAGATATCCGCAAATCAAATCAATTGAGGCATTACTTACCTTAGAGGGCTTCGTTTTTTATATTGTTTTTAATGTATAATATACAAGCATTAAACTTATCTTTATATTTAGGTTAGTTTGGGGGCGGGTGAGTGGGGTAGGGTGTGGGAGGTTAGGAAGTGGTGGTGGTGGGGTGGGTGGGGTTAGATAGTAGTGTGTTAAGTATGGGGTGGTGTGGAGACAAATTATGATATATATATATATATATAACAACATATAACATATATATATATAAATATATATAAAAAACGAAGCCCTCTAAGGTAAGCGTTGCCTCAATTGGTCTGAAATCCATACCAATCAACGATACTATGACCAAAATTTTGGCCATAATTGTGACCAATCGGCAACAATGGTGGCCACATCTCATGTTTATCGATGGCTTAGTATTTGGTTATAATCCGAACGAGTTGTTAGACATTATAATACCTGTTCAGCAATTGTTTCGTCAATTGGATGTCAGTATGATTGCCGGTCCCAAGCCATGGCTTCGGGAGTTTCATCAGTTAGAAGAACTAAATGTTAGGCATATTGTCGACATTGTCGACGAAAACAATGAACTGGTTGTCAACGGTTTGCTAGGGTTTCGTTGTATACAAATGGACGAACAGTTTGTCGATTTGTTTGAGATATTTTTGGTGGGAAACCATGGACTCAGACGTCTGGCCATCGATAGTCTATGGAATTCGGGAGCCTTACCGCCGACACAGGTAACCATCAATCAGTCGCTGACACTGATATCCCGACTAACTAGTCTACAACAGCTGTCTGTCCAATCAAGACAATTGACTGGCCAGTCAATGGGTCAACCGTTGGCCGCAATTGCCGGCCAGTGTCGCCAATTAAGACAATTCACATTGAGATTTGGTTATACAATCAATATGAATGTCTTGGGTTTTGTTCAGACTATACGATCCATTAAACAGATGAATCGTTTGCAACGGTTATCAGTGTCGGTATTGGTCGGTAATGTCGTCGACGACAATACAGTCGTATTAGCTGAACAACAATTGTCTAGTAATATGCAATCGGGACTACAGATAACCGGGAATTGTTGGCCCGAATTGCGTCAACTGATATTAACCGGTAAAATGTTGGCAATCGGTAATTGTCGATAATTGGCGCCAATTGTGGCCAAAACTCAAACGTATCGATGGTCTAGTGTTAGCCGAAAATGCCGAAAACATTGTCAACATTATAGGCCCGCTTCGGTCAATGATTTCATCACTGGATGTCAGTCGGACACAGAATCCGAAGCCATGGCTCCGGCAGTTCAAACATCTTAAACAACTAACTATTAGGCATATCATTGATATCTTTTCCAATGTTAATCAGCAGTTAGTCGAAGGACTTCAGGGTCTATGTCTGAGACAAATAGTTTTCGTCGATATGTTTCAAGGATTTGTCGACCGAAATCCACAACTCATACGATTGGTTATCGATAGTCGATTAGGTGATGATTACATACCCGTCGGTCCATTAGCCGAAAACGAGTCACTCATACAGATATCGAGACTACAAAATCTACAACAGCTGACCATTCGTAGCCATAGACTGTATGAACAGTCTATTGGCCAACGGTTAGCCGAAACTGCTGGCCACTGTCGGCAACTAAGACATTTCAGTATACGATTTGATTATTCAAACAACAGTCTTCAGTCATTTGCCGAAACTATAGTAGCCATCAAACGGATGAATCAATTGAAACAATTAGAAGTGGAAACAATTGACGTCTTAGGTATGGATGACAACATAATTGAATTCTTTATGACCGACCAGTTGACCCGTGATCAGCGATTGGCATTTCAGGTGACCGCCAAATGTTGGCCCCGATTGCGTCGATTGAAACTCAAGGGTAAAATGTTGGCACTGGTAGCCAATCAGCAGTTTTTCGGAGAAATTCACCGGACATTGCCTCTACTGCAGTCGCTTTACTGCCGAACCAATACATTCAATGTCAGTATCGACGGCCCCGTAGTCTGGCAATCGTTGTTTCAATTTAAGACTACTGTCATCAGTGGTTATCAGGGGTCCAGTGCTCACCAATATTACTAGACATCAACTAATTGAACAGCTGTGGCAGCGGCGGTCAAAATTGAATTCAATTTTTATACAAATTGTTGATCAAAACCATCAATTAGTTGACATTATACTGAATCCATTACCAGAAGATGAAGAATAAGATTAGTAGACATATATTAGTTCAATCAATCAATCAGTCAGTGGTAATCAAAGTAGTAGTAGTGGTTGCAGTGGTGGTCATCAGTATATCATAAGTCAATCGTTTATTATTTTGTTATTGTTTTTAATGATTATCAGACAATAAAACTCTAGTAGCTCTCAAACACTACCCTATTTTTCCTCCCTCTACCCCCTACCCCCTCACAAAAAAAAAAAGTTTATTAAAAATAATTGCAACCAAAAAAAAAACAAAAACAAACATAAAAATTAATTAGTATTTTTTGTTTGATTATTGAATTTATTTTTTTCTTATATTTTTTTTTTTTTAGTAAAATCTATTACTATTTTAGTGATAACTACTACAACTTCTACTACTTCTTGAGTTTTATTGTCTGATAATCATAATAAACGATAGACTGATATACTGATGACCACAACTATTACTACTACTACTACTACTACTACTACTACTACTTCTTTGATTACCACTGATTCATACCTACCGACCCAACCCGCCCGCCCGCCCCTCACCTCACTTAACCCCAGCCAACAATCTCGATGACACTATGTCTCCTCCATATGATCTCAATCCGTAAACCATATTTATATGGTACTACCAGTGCCCCCATTATCTCCTGATCTTCGTATATGATATCCCAATACAGGTTAACGGGTTCGTCGTAGTCGACGGTCCAACGAAGTCGCGGATTGATATCGCAAATCAATTGTCTTATAAGTTTGATGTCATCATCACTGGAACCGCTTCGTGATGTTTCACCGACATTCTCAATGATGTCCATCAAACGGTTGTACAATTTGGCCGCCTGTTTGTCCAAACGAATCTGACGTTGCCGTCGGGTATCATTGTCGACGAATCGGTCGATGGATGTCTTCGATGGCATGTTTTGGTTGTCTTAGTAGTAGTTGTTGTTGTTGTTTGACTGATGGACTGATTGATGGGACCAATTGGACTGATATTATGGATTGATTTGATTTTAAATATTTTTAAAACTGATTTTTATTTTGTTATTTTGTGAAAATTATTGTTGTTTTTTTAAATTGTTGTAATTTTTTTTAAAAATCTGTCTATAATTACTGTATTATTATTATTATTATATAGTTTTATATATATTATTATTTTATATATATAGATCTAAAAAATTAAATAAAAATCTAAAATTTATTTTCTGTATTTTTGTTTTGTTTGATATGATTACTATTATTTAAAAAAAATCGGTATTTTTCTGGTTTCAAAATTTGAATGATATTTGCAAACAATAATAATTAAAAAAAAAATACAAACAATTAGTAGATTTTTTGTTTTTAAAAATTCAATAAATTTGTTATTTATTGAAAAACTACTAATAGTTTATTAATTTTTTTAGTGACGACTACTACTACTACTGATGTCTTTAAATGGATTAAATTCAATGACTTCTACCACAGATTGTTGTTGAGGTTGTTGTTGATGTTGTCTATTGGAAAACATTGATCGCATTTTATCAGTGATTTTCGTCAAAACAGGTGTCGATGGTGTCGGATGTATGGCTAACCTAACGAAATGTAATTTAGTTGTAGACCTACTACTACTCCGACTACTAATTGGCTGATATTTACTAATCCATTTCAATACCTTTTGTTTGGTTAGGTTGTTGAGTACCGGACCAGTAATAATCAGTCGCTCCAAACGGGATAACTGTGCCAACGATTGCCAACAACTGCGACCGTCGATAACAGTCTGCCAATTGGTGTCAACTTCTAGCGACTGTAGACGGGGTAATGTTTGGTGAATCTGCTGGAAAAACTGCTGATTAGCTACCAGTGCCAGCATTTTACCGGTTAATATCAGTTGACGCAATTCGGGCCAACAATTCGGGGTTATCTGTAGTCCCGATTGCATATTACTAGACAATTGTTGTTCAGCTAATCTGACTGTATTGTCGTCGACGACATTACCGTCCAATACTGTCACTGATAACCATTGCAAACGATTCATCTGTTTCAGTGATCGTATAGTCTGAACAAACCCTAAGACATTCATATTGATTGTATAACCAAATCTCATAGTGAATTGTCTTAATTGGCGACACTGGCCGGCAATCAGGGCTAATGGTTGACCCATCGATTGGCCAGTCAATTGTCTCGATTGGACCGACAATTGTTGTAGACTAGTTAGCCGTGATATCAGTGTCAGCGATTGATTGATGGTTATCTGTGTCGGCGGTATGGCTCCCGAATTCCATAGACTATCGATGGCCAGTCGTCTGAGTCCACGGTTTCCGTCTAAAAATATCTCCAGCAAATCGACAAACTGTTCGTCCATTTGTATACAACGAAACCCAAGCAAACCGTTGACAACCAGTTCATTGTTTTCGTCGACAATGTCGACAATATGTCTGACATTTAGTTCTTCTAACCGATGAAACTCCCGAAGCCATGGCTTGGGACCGGCAATCATACTGACATCCAATTGACGAAATAATTGCTGAACAGGTATTATAATGTCTAACAACTCGTTCGGATTATAACCAAATACTAAGCCATCGATAAACATGAGATGTGGCCACCATTGTTGCCGATTGGCCACAATTATGGCCACTATTTCAGTCATAGTATTGTTGATTGGTATGGATTTCAGATCAATTGATTTGATTTGCGGATATCTTTGCATTATATGTCTACAAAATTTATCGGTCAATGTCCGACATTGTGGTTGTTGTCCACCAATACTATGGCGACACTGGTGTAGAACTAGCGGCCGGATTAGCTGGTCTTCGGTCAGTTCAAGGCGTTCAATGCGGTCGGCACTATCGGCACCAATCATACGAAACTGTTTGGACACTTCCTGCCATCGGATCATATCACTAACTGGCGGATAGTCTCCGAGTATCTGAGCGGCCATATCGTCGCCGTAACGATCAAACGAATCTCTGGCGGCCGGAAGTCTTGGGTTTATGTCTTCCTCTTCAGCTTCAGCTTCATCTTCTTCACCACTACTCTCTGCTGATGACCACATAATTGAATAATTGATTGATTGATTGACTAATTAAACCAAATTTGACTGACAATTATTGATGGCTTGATTTGATTTGTCTTAAACTTTGTCTTATGTATTAAAAAATGTATTAAATTTGAAAACAAAACATAAAAAATCTCTAATTGTTAATTAAAAAATTTTAAAATTAATTAATTTTTTTTAAATAAAACTAAATTACCTAAAACATACCAATCAATGATACTAAAAAATTATGGCCATAATTGTGGCCATAATCGGCAACAATGTTGGCCAGATCTCAAGTTTATCGATGGCTTAATAATTAGTTAAAGATACAAAATTATATAAAAATAATATAAATTAATTTTTAACTACTAATTGATTGTCTAATAATAAAAATAATTGACTATTGACTGTATGTTTGTTTGTTAGCGACTACTGATTGACTTCTAACTGACTGATCTCCTATTCTTTCAATGGATTAAATTTAATGGTAACTAACCGTTGGTTTTGTATGATTTCGATCCAAATTGAATGCAATTTTGACCGCCGCTGCCATCGCTGCTCATTGATTGCCAATTGTTGTCTAATTTGATCTTTGGTTAGATTGTCGAGAACTGGACCCCTGATAACCACTCTATCCAATCGGCTTAACTGAGCCAATGATTGCCAGACCAGTAGGCCGTCGGCGATAACAACAGTCATACAACATTGACAGTCAAGCGATTCCAGTCGCGGCAATGTTTGATGAATTTCGCCGAAAAACTGCTGATTGGCCAACAATGCCAACATTTTGCCCCTAAGTTTCAATTGACGCAATTCGGGCCAACAATCGGCGGTCACTTGTAATCCTAATCGTTGTCCAGCAGTCAACTGTTGTTCGGCTAATCTAACCGATTGGTCGTTAAGTGTTTGGCCGTCGATTGTTTCGACTGCTAATTGTTTCAATTGATTCATACGTTTGATGGCTTCGACAGTATCGACAAACGCCTGTAGATTGTTATCTGTATAACCAAATCGTATACTAAAACGTATTAATTGTCGACATTGATGGGCAATATCGGCCAATGGTTGGCCAATAGACTGGTCATACAGTGTCGGCGTAAGAATGGCCAACTCTTGTAGACAGTGTAGTCGCCCGATCTGTACGAGCGTATCGTTTACGTCTTCGAGTAGCGGACCGACGGGTACGGCATTGGCCAGACTATAGACAATCAGACGTCTGAGTCCCGGTGTTTGGTCGACAAACAACTGAAACCAATCGACAGACAGTATTAGTCGACAACATAGACCTTGAAGTGGTTTTTCGACTACCATTTGCTGATTGTTATCGAATAGATCTTCGATATTACGTACGACTAGTTGTTCCAACTGTCGAAACTGTCGGAGCCATGGCTTAGGACTGGGTGTCCGACTGACATCCAATTGGCGAAACATTGACTGAACCGGTTGTAAGATAGCGACCAATGGTTGGACACTATCGCCAAATACTAGTCCATCGATACGTTCAAGATTTGGCCACAATTGGCCCCAATCGTCGACAATTATGTTCATAATGTCGGTCATTGTCTGGTTTATTGGTATATATTTCAGATCAATGTAACGGATTTGCGGAAATCTTTCCATAACATGCCGACGAAATTTGTCGGCCATCGTCAGACATTGTGGTCCAATCAGGTGCCGACACTCCCGATGCAGAAGCAACGGTTGGATTATCCGGGTTTCGGTCAGTTCGATACGTTGAATACGATGGGCGTATTGGTTGCCAACTAACTGGAACTGTCTGGACGTGTCCTCCCATTCAATGAGATCGTTGACCGTAATCGGCGGTCTATTGACTAATAGGTCGACCATATCGTCGCCGAAACGGTCAAACGAATCTCTTGGATATTCTTCTTCATCATCTATTTCTTCATCACTTTTCGCTGTTGACGATGACATTGATTGACTGATTGATTGATTGAAACCAATTTGGACTGCAATTGTATGGTTTGATTAACTGAATACTTAAAATTTTAGATTTAGTCATTGTATTAGATTTAAACTTATTTTTTTTTAAAAAAAAATAAAATAATAATAATCTTATTGTTAATTAAAATTTTAGGGGAAAAATCTAGATTATATAAAAAGCTAGTAGAAAATTATTTGTCACCCCAACCCCCCACCCCACCCCCCCCATCCATCCATATTTATTATCTCACTTTGTTTTTTATTTAAATTCAAAAAAAAATTATTGAATTTAAATTCAATATTATTATCATTTATAACTATTGGTGTGAAGTAAATAATAATTTTTTTTTTTAAATCAGTTATTAATATTAGTAGTAATTTCTATTATATAATAAATAGTATTTTTTTTTATTTGATTGAAACAAAATTTTATTATTTTAGTTTTCAAATGAGATATTGAATATATGATAATAATAATAATAATAATGACTGTCTGTATTGATTGAGACCTATTGATTGACAATATAGTGAGGTATCAATTGACACATCTTCTTCTTCATCATCTACTTCTTCAGACAGTTTTTTTTATCTGAAATCAATCAATCTTCAGTCCAATACTCTTCAGTAGACTCGTCATAACCATCATCTTCTTCTTCTTGTTCTTCCTCATCAATCCAGTACTCATCGGTGTCCTCTTCTTCTCCATCTTCATCGCCCGATTCGTGTCCACTGTCTTCTACTGGCAGTTCAACCAATGCTGTTGTTGTTGTCGATGTCATATCCATCGCCGTCGCCGATGATGTTGACGGCGATGTCATCATAGCATCCGACGTTTGCTGCACCAGTAGTTTGGACTTAGGTTTGGCGTATCGTTGAGTCCATCGGCGAGCGGTCTCATTGAATCGTTTGCGATTACGTTTGTATTGGTCGGCGGCCCGCGAATTGAACGGATCGTCAGCGTTGGGCTCCGATAGTAACAACTGTATGGTTAGCAGGACTTTGGGTACGGTCAGTGCACACGACCACTGAGACCCTAATGTGTCCAAACAGATACATCCGCCGTAGAATGTAATGTTCGGATGATAGATACGGGTAGCGAATCGGATGACTGGCGGCTTAAACGGATAGTTATCGGGAAAATCTACCGTCAAATTGAATACACCGTTTTCGTAGGGCGTATCGCTGGGACCGTCAATAGTGGCCGTCCATCTGAACAGGTTATCGTCTACGGGTTCGGCTGAACAGCCGGGCGTCGGATTTGTTTGTAATTCATGTAATTCGTGTTGCATTCGTCTCAATGCCATTGATATACCACTACTACTATAACTACCTGTACTACTGACCACTGATTTTGTATATTATTTAACTGTCACTGGATGTAGTTGTAGGCCATTCACCGATTGATTTGTTTGTTTGACTATAAATTAGGTTATGAATGACAGTTGAAAAACATAAATATTAAATAAATATATTAATAATACAATAATTGATTTTTTAAAAATTCATGCAATTATTTATTACAAAAATCATTTGAAATTTATTTAACAGAAACTATTCTATAATACTAACAATAAATGCAATGTCTATATAAAGTTATATATAATATTATATCGAGACTATTGTTATTTGCAATCAATTATAATTAGTTATTATTTGAAATATTATTTTGTTTTAAAATTAAGTATTGTTTTTGTTTCTAATTCAATAATTTGATAATTGATTGGACAATGATTTTAGAAATAGATTACATAACTGTGCCATTAATATGTCTCGCAATTTGCATATATATAATGTACAGTTCCTGTTGTCTATCGGTACAAAAAGCCAGACAACTGTATTGTAGTCAACGGACACCAGCCGATGATATCAATAGCCAAACAAAACTATTTATTTATCAGTATTTGATTACAATATATGTAGCACCGGGTGGTGTATTCAATCAGACTAACTGTCTATATCTGGATCTCTATACGAGAAATCAGATACTAATGGTATCGTTGACTATACCGGGCGGTGATATCGATACCGGTAACGGTATATCGCATGTAATGTTGAACAAGACTACCGGTTTAAAACCAATAACCTTTGTCCGGGCCATTCACGATAGCCGCACGTGTGCTAACCGTTTCTATCTGCAGGGCATACGTGTAACTGATCAACAATTTGGTTATTCAGTAAACTATTTGGTCGACCAATACATCCGATTAGAGCCATTGCAGACAGCAGTCAAACATTCAATAGTCAGACCACGTGTTGACCTATTATGGACTCAATTGATGAGACCATTGTTCTGGCATTCAGATAGATGTCCAACAAAATTGATGGCAACGTATGTGTTATTAAAAAAAATATCTAAAAATGATAATATATTTTAAATATATTGTTTTTCTATACATTTATTTATTTATATATATATAAAGTCCCGTTCAATATCCGACTTACGGTTTTCTAGTACTACCAATGCTTACACTAACCGAGCGATTGATGTTTCAATCATATCTGTTATCACTATTGTATTTCTATAATAATCTCTTAGCAAACTTGTTGTCCACATTACCATTGTTTGACAATATATGTCTGTTTAAAGTGTCGGTACCAGTAGCCAGTTGTCTGGCATTTAATTCGACTAATTTTATAGCCTATTTCTATCGGTCGGCCCTAAAGTCTAATCACCGATCAAATGATATTTCACAATCGTTTCGCCAGAAACTATGTTCACTGTTAAAGTCGATGTTTAGTCTATATCTACCGGTGATGTCGATTATCTTACTATTATATCCATTGAAGTTTGACAGCAGTTCATCGGTATTCAATAATCGGCGATTATTTGTCGACAACCAATCATCGGATGAATCAATTGTCAATTTGCTGTACTATATGTCAAGTCTAGTCCTGTGTCTGACATTGTGGCCACTGATCGCCGGTTTATGTCGTTGTCTATATCTATGTCTCGTTGGTTGTCCACAATCGGAACGTTTCGACGATTTAGTGGAAAAATCTATAAATTTGAACGAAATGTCTATCGAAAAGACCGAAACTTATACCAAATCAGGACTTAATGACTATTACAACAAACAGAGTAAATGTTTTGTTTTTTTTGTTGAAAACTATATTTGTTTTTATATATGTATTAATTATTTTTTTTCTCTCTCTCTCTTTCTATTAATAGAAACAAACAAATAAAACTATTTTCACACTTAGACTTGAGATAAATGATATATAAATTATTTATATTATAGTCATAACATTCAAACTATTTCAATATATATATATTATTTTTTTCTTATCAATACTATATTAATGTTTTAATTATTATCTAATATATTATTTATTAAGATTTATTTTTTTTATTAGTATCTTATTTATCTATTAGAAATGATTACTCATATAAAATAAATGTTATTTTAGTTATCATTTTAATAAAATGATTGCAATTTTTGTTGTTGTATAATGCAATGTATTAATCATTTCCTTATTGATCATTATTATAATAATAAAATTTTATTAAAAAATACTTGTATTATAAATATATTTATTTATATAGCTTATTATTATATTATTATTTAATACTAAAAAATACTATAAATATTTTTAATATTATTAGCATATATATTGTATATACTGTATATACAATATATTATAATAGTATTAAACATGCCAAAAAAAATTACAACATTGACTATTAAAATAAATATTTATAGTCAATGTTGTAATTTTTTGTTGTTGTTGTTGACATTGAAATATTGAAAATATAATATTTAATACTATTATAATATATTGTATATATATATATATATATATATATATATATATATATATATATATATACAAATATACAACATATACATATATAAATATACAAAATAACAAATATATATACAATATATATATATACAATATATATATATACAGTATTTAATATATATATATATATATAAATCAGAGAATATTCTTTAAATTCTGTGCTAAGCGTCTAATAGGCTAATGATAGGCAAACTCAGTGAGAGTTTAGTCCAAACATTCAGTAAAACTAATACAGTGTTTAGTATACACTATATAGACATAAATAATAATAATGTAATGTAAACTACATGTTATATTAATACATGTTTTGATTTTTTTTTTGGTAGTGATGAGCACAAAATTTTCAAAATTAAATTCATAATTATTATGAAACAATTTGCTGATGAAATTGCTAATCAGTATTGACTGTTGTTGTTGGACTCCCGGTGCAAATTCAAACCAACATTTATAATTATTATTTATGATAAAATTATTTTAAAAAAATAATTACATTTTCCCAATCAAAATATCAATATAACATAGTGTATAAGCAATAATATTTTTAAAAAAAAAATTGTGTCACTAAAATTAATTTGTTTATATATAAAATGTATTTCAATAAATTTTTTGTTTTTTTTCTGTTATATATTATTTAGTATTATTTATTTTTTATGGTATAAAAAATATGCAACATAAGTGATTTTTTTTAAATAAAAAAGTTTATGCAAAATTACATTAACATTTAATATTATAATATATACAGTATATATATGTATACATAATTTCATCAGTAATATATTAATTACTAATATAATAAATTTCATCAACTATTATATCAACTATTGTTTTGTCTGTTTTTTTTAAATAAAAAAAATCTATAAAAATGAGTTTCACTAATAATATTGCTGTTAATAATTGTGAAAAACATTGTCAAACATTGGATAGTAATATTATTACCGCCGATACTACTACTGAACTAAACAACAGTGGTTCAGACATTGAAGACCAGGACATCCTATGCGGTGATAGTGTTGGTGGTGGCGGTGGAGGCGGTAGAGATACACCAGTCGATCGACGTCGACGTAGACTACAGTCCATTATCGACCCGTCCTATGCACCGAAAATATTACGTAAAAATAAATCGATAACACGGGCCGAATCTATGGGATCGTTGGTCGGTAACGAAAGTAAAGTACTGGTACTGTTTACCGGGGGTACCATCGGTATGATGAAGTCGGCACAGGGAGGTACTGTACGCAGCCAAACGGGTTATTTGTTTGTTTGTATAGGGCATAGGGTTTATCCCTAACAAACAAACAAAAATCATATCATTTTTATTTAAAAAAATAGCTGATATTATAATTTTGTTTCAATTTGCAATGATATACAGTGTATACAGTGATTAATGATATGATATATCATGTTATATGTAGTGATAATAATAATAATAATGTATGGGTTTAGTGAGTGAGTGAGTGAGTGAGTGTGTGTGTGTGTGAGAGAGAGAGAGAGAGATAACAAAAAAAATTGTTAATAACTTTATATATTTATACTGTATATCAAAATCAAATATTATTGATATCTAATTATTGATATTTACCAGAAAAATAACACATTTTATTTGCTAATTTTTTTTTTAATAATATATCATATTTTTGTTGTTTGGATAGTATATGAGCCCCGAGCCGGTGCACTGGTGCCGGCATTGAGAAAATATCCACAACTACACGATCCTGATTATGTGGAAAAGCACTTACGTATGCCTAAAGATAATTCACCGCTTGTTTTGCCGTAAGTTTTTTTTTAAAAATCATTTATCATATCCTTTAGAAAAAATAAATATTATTTACAGTATTTTTTGGGTAAATATGTTAACACATACATAAATACATACACACACATACATAAATACATACACACACATACATAAATACATACACACACATACATAAATACATACACACACATACATAAATACATACACACACATACATAAATACATACACACACATACATAAATACATACACACACATACATAAATACATACACACACATACATAAATACATACACACACATACATAAATACATACACACACATACATAAATACATACACACACATACATAAATACATACATAAATACATACACACACATACATAAATACATACACACACATACATAAATACATACACACACATACATAAATACATACACACACATACATAAATACATACACACACATACATAAATACATACACACACATACATAAATACATACACACACATACATAAATACATACACACACATACATAAATACATACATAAATACATACACACACATACATAAATACATACACACACATACATAAATACATACACACACATACATAAATACATACACATACATAAATACATACATAAATACATACATAAATACATACACACACATACATAAATACATACACACACATACATAAATACATACACACACATACATAAATACATACACACACATACATAAATACATACATAAATACATACACACACATACATAAATACATACACACACATACATAAATACATACACACACATACATAAATACATACACACACATACATAAATACATACATAAATACATACATAAATACATACATAAATACATACACACACATACATAAATACATACATAAATACATACACACACATACATAAATACATACACACACATACATACATAAATACATACACACACATACATAAATACATACACACACATACATAAATACATACACACACATACATAAATACATACACACACATACATAAATACATACACACACATACATAAATACATACACACACATACATAAATACATACACACACATACATAAATACATACACACACATACATAAATACATACATAAATACATACACACACATACATAAATACATACACACACATACATAAATACATACACACACATACATAAATACATACACACACATACATAAATACATACATAAATACATACATAAATACATACACACACATACATAAATACATACATAAATACATACACACACATACATAAATACATACACACACATACATACATAAATACATACACACACATACATAAATACATACATAAATACATACACACACATACATAAATACATACACACACATACATAAATACATACACACACATACATAAATACATACATAAATACATACATAAATACATACATAAATACATACACACACATACACACATACATACACACATACATACATACATACACACACATACACACACATACACACACATACACACACATACACACACATACACACACATACACACACATACACACACATACACACACATACACACACATACACACACATACACACACATACACACATATACACACAAACACACACACATACATACACACACATACACACACATACACACACATACACACACATACACACACATACACACACATACACACATATACACACAAACACACACACATACATACACACACATACACACATAAATTACATACACACATACATACATACATACACACACATACACACACATACACACACATACACACACATACACACACATACACACACATACACACACATACACACACATACACACACATACACACACATACACACACATACACACATATACACACAAACACACACACATACATACACACACATACACACACATACACACACATACACACACATACACACACATACACACATATACACACAAACACACACACACATACATACACACACATACACACATAAATTACATACACACATACATACATACATACACACACATACACACACATACACACACATACACACACATACACACACATACACACACATACACACACATACACACACATACACACACATACACACATATACACACAAACACACACACATACATACACACACATATATATATATACAGATACATACACAAAAATTTAGTGATTAATTTAATTATCAATTTTTTTAAAATTAATTATTTTTATTTTTTGTTTGTAGAGATACGGGTGAATCAAATCGTATAGTCTATACTATCTATGAATACGAGCCGCTGTTGGACTCGTCTAACTTTACCGTCGATGACTGGATCAACATTGCACTGGATATTCAACAATCGTATCAACATTTCAATGGATTTGTTATACTTCACGGAACCGATACAATGGTTAGTATTACATAAATTTTATTTATTTATTTATCTTTTTAAATAAAAAATAATAAATTCAATAACTTTTTTTTAAACAATATTTTGATGATTATATAGTATTTTTTTATTAACTATTAATTAATGATTTTGATTATATATAATGTTGATTTTATGGGGGGGGGGGGTTCAAACATTTCAAATTGAATAAAAAGTTCCCCGTATATATATATATATATATATATATATATATATTCCCATTTAATTTTACCACCAAAATAAATACACTAATATTTGTTTAAATTTATATTTCATAGTTTAAATATTAATTAATTTTTTTTTAATAATCAGTTTTATTAAAATTTCTAGTTATAATTAGTTATTTATTTAGTTTATTATTATAAAATATATTAAATAATAATAATAATAAAAATAATTTTTCCAATTAAATTTTAGTCAAAAAAAAAATTCAATCAAATTACTAAAAAAAAAAGTTTTTTTTTAAATAAATAAATTAATAATTTCTGCATTTTTGTTGATTATTTTATTTTATTTATGTTTATAGGCTTATACAGCATCGGCACTGTCCTATATGTTGGAAAATTTAGGCAAAACAGTGGTCATCACCGGCAGTCAGATACCGTTGTTTGAACCGCGAAGCGATGGCCGGGAAAACCTATTGAATTCATTGATCATAGCCGGCAACTATTCAATACCCGAAGTGTCCATTTTGTTCAATAATAAACTAATGAGAGGCAATCGTACGTCAAAAGTATCGACCAGTCTATTAGATGCATTTGATTCGCCAAATATGCCGCCACTGGCCACTATCGGCATCAATATAAACGGTTCGGTAATTTAGTTATATATATATATAGTTTTTTATGTTTTTTTTTGTTTGTTTGGATCAATAGTCGACTGGAATAATGTGTTCCGGTGGCCAACAATTGCCAAATTTTGTGTCCATTCAATACTGTCCCGAAATGTCGGCCTATTGAGACTGTTTCCCAGTATATCAGTAGAAACGGTTAGCAAAAATATATTTGTATTTTAACCGTGAGTTTCAATTTAACTGTTAACACCCCCACCACCCCCACCCCTCTCATCATCATCAGATCCAAGCGTTTCTAATGCCGCCCATCGAGGGTGTAGTACTACAGACCTACGGTGCGGGTAATGCACCGTCCAATCGGGCCGACATATTGGCTGAATTACGGGCGGCCACCGATCGCGGTGTCCTGATTGTCAACATAACCCAATGTTTTTCCGGTCAAGTAATGGCCAGTTACGAAACGGGTAATGCATTGGTCAAAGCTGGTGTCATATGCGGATCGGATATGACACCCGAAGCTTGTCTGACCAAATTGTCGTACGTCCTAAGCAAACACCAGTGGACTATTGCGGAGAAGCGCAAGGTTTTTGTTTGTTTGTTTGTTTGACATCACTATTGATTTGATCCATAGATAAAACAATTGATTTGATTGATTGATTGTTCATCTGTTTTGCAGATGATTGAGACCAATCTGTGCGGCGAACTGTCCAGCTATTTGGACACGAAATTCGAAGATATCGAACTGATCCGCGGTATTGCCCAAAGTCTACGGGTGTCGACCTCACAGGAGATGCAGGCCCTGCGCAACGCCCTCTATCCGGCCATTGTCTGCGCTATTGCAGCCAAAGGCGACTGCGATCAGCTGAATAAATTGAATCGGTTTTCGGGTGCCGACCTCAGCGGTAGCGACTATGAACTGCGGACACCATTGCACACTGGTAGGTACAGTAGTATGTAGACATACATAGGCACCGGTAGATGTAATGTTGATTTCCACTCATTGTTAAGCCATTTCCAATAAGCACAAGGATGTAGTCGAGTATCTGCTAAGCGAAGGTATAGTTTTTTATGACAATTACGGATACACACACACACACAGTATGCCTATCCCTATATGCCTAACCATTACCATCCATCCATACACAGGTGCCAGTGTTCACGCCAAAGACAAAAACAATGAGACACCACTGCAGATGGCTATACAACACGATCTGAAAGAGATTGTCGTAATGTTGGTCCAGGCGGGCGCCCACTTGGACGGGTCGTCGACCACCAAAATGGCCGATATGTTGACCAAGTATTTTCTGTTTTTGATTTTGATTAAATTGATTGATCCCTGTTTTATATAATACCTGATATCTAATATCTATTGAACCGTTTGTTTTTATTAATACTATCAGAGCTGCAGCTAAAGGTAATGTCAAACGATTGGAAACACTATGTCTGGCCGGTGTCAACATCAACGAAGTGGACACTTTCGGCAGGACTGCCCTACATGTGGTACGTGTGTGTCTATATATATGTGTGTGTGTGTCTGTCTGTCTGTCTGTCTGTATGTATGTATGTATGTATGTATGTATGTATGTGTTTGTATGTGTTTGTATGTGTTTGTATGTGTTTGTATGTGTTTGTATGTGTTTGTATGTGTTTGTATGTGTTTGTATGTGTTTGTATGTGTTTGTATGTGTTTGTATGTGTTTGTATGTGTTTGTATGTGTTTGTATGTGTTTGTATGTGTGTGTATGTGTTTGTATGTGTTTGTATGTGTGTGTGTTTGTATGTGTTTGTATGTGTTTGTATGTGTTTGTATGTGTTTGTATGTGTTTGTATGTGTGTGTGTGTGTGTATGTGTGTGTGTGTGTGTGTGTGTGTGTGTGTGTGTGTGTGTGTGTGTGTGTGTATGTGTTTGTATGTGTTTGTATGTGTTTGTATGTGTTTGTATGTGTTTGTATGTGTTTGTATGTGTTTGTATGTGTTTGTGTGTGTGTGTGAAGTAATACAATATAATATCTAAATATCTAACTCCCGTTCCCCACCCCGATGTGTAGGCCATTGAACGCGACCAGAAATCGGTAGTCGAGTTTCTGGTCAAACACCGTACCAGTGATGATGAAACAAATCTATTGTTATTGTTGTCTAAGACTGATATCTATGGACGAAATGCTTATGAATTGGCCAAACATTTCGGTAGACATCATATGCTAGAAATGTTTAGTCAATTATTGTTAAGTAAATCTGGCAATAATTGTATTATTATTAATAATAATAATAATATTAATGATAAACAAAATGTTTTAAATTAAATTAAATTAATTAATTTTTCTTTGTTTTGTTGTTATTGTTAAATGATTTTATTATAATTTAAAGTTTTACTTATGTATATATCATATATTAAAAATTACAAAATAAATATTGTTTATATTGTTAAATTGATTAATAAATTTTTTTATTAGATATAGATTAAAATGTAAAATTAATATTTTAAACAAAAAATAATTTACCAAATTTATTATAACATTACATTAGCATATTACTATAAGTAACTAATTAAAAAATATCATTTATTGTATTATAATAGTTAATAATTTTGAATTAATAATGAATTTATATATGTTTGCTATCTAATAGATACAATAGGACACCAATTTTGTAAACAATAATTGTACCAGTTACAAAAATAAAATTACAATAGTTTAATAGATAATTATAGATATAAAATAAGTACTTCAAAAAAAAATAATAATTATATTTTTGTTTTTAATGAAAAAAAAAATTAATTATTTATATAAAATTAACTATTTATACCAATAGAAATAATAGTTAGGAAAAAATAATTAGATTTTGTTTTTATTTTCTATATTTTTTATTATTATTATTATTATTATTATTATATATTTAACTAATAATTAATGAAAGTAAAATGACACTGATACTAAATGTGTATTTTAGTTAATACAAATTAATTATTAATAAACTTTTTTTTCAAGTTAATGCTGGGTATAAAATGTATTATTTAATTATTATTAATTAATTTTTTTATTTTAGATATTTTTAGTACGTTTCTATTTCCATAGTTTTTTTTTTATTGTTTTTATTATTATATCAAATTTAATTGAATAAATTATTTTACAATAGTATGCATACATAATATATATATATATATATATATATATATATATATATATATATATATATATATATATATATATATAATTGAAAATATTATCAATAATTTTAAAATGTAAATATTAATTATTATTATTATTTAAACAAAAGATATAACTCTATAATCTAATATTTTTCTTTAAAAGATTTTTCTGATATTATTTACACATTTAATATTATATATACATATAACTGATTAAAATTATTTATATGTATATTATTTATAATTTATTTAAAATATTACTATTTGTACCAGTATCAATAATAGTTAGCAAATTAATTAGATTTTATTTTAATATTTTCTTTATTTTTTATTATTTTATTTTTATATATAAATAGAAAAATATTATTGATTTTAATAATTCATAAGTACGATAATTATGATAACTTAAAAAAAAAATATTATTTATATAAAAATTTTATTGTTTTCATTTATTTTACAAAAACAAAAAACATCTAATTAACTGTTTTTTATGTAATTAATTATTAAAATTTTATTGTAACTGGTACAATTTGTTATTACAAAAATTTTTATTTTTTTCCATTAAATCTAGATTAATAATAGTAAAATATTTTTTATTAATAATAATATTTTTTTGGGTTATCATTAATATCGTACTTATAAATTATTAAAATTAATTATATTTATCTATATATAATAATAATAATAATTAAAATATATGAAAACAAAAAAATCTAATTATTTTGCTAAATATTATTGCTACTGATACAAATAAATTATTTTAGACCAATAATATAGTCAATAAATTTTTAATAAAGCATATTATTTTATCATTAAAATGTATTATATTTATTATGCTAATAAATTGTTAGTTTAATTGCCGTTAAAATGTTTCGACCAATTGATTACAAGTTTTATATAAATAGGTATTTCACTGAATGTCATAACAGATAAACCAATCCATAAGCCAATAGTACCACCGATTTCATAGAGTAGTCCATAGATATCCATTGATAACTGTTCAATGATTTGTGGCTCTAATATATGTTTGGGTATTATATTCAACTCAGTATAGTTCATAAGTCCCGATCCGATAGTCGTATAACTAATATCCGCCAGTATTTTGAAACATCGGTTTTGAATAAATTTTCTACATTTTTGTGTAAACATATAATACAAATTTTTATAATCATAAATCGGACAATAAGTTATCGTTTTATTTATTAATTGTAAGTTTATTCTTTGTAATGCAATCGGTAAACAACCATAAGTTTTGATAATCATTGTTTTTGTGCACAATTTACAAGTTTTGATTGATATCTATTATTATATAATATACTATCGAAAGCATCGACCGATTGATCCAAACACTGTTGATTGGGTGTCGTTGACAACAGTTTGACGGCTTTAGTCGTATAGAAAATATTTGTTATACTATTTAATTCAATTGAATTGAAATAACTATTGATATTATCGTCAAAACGGCTAATGAAAGTCATTTGAATAATTTTACTGATATCTGGAACCACTGATTTGAAAACTTTTTTTTCTATTATCAAATCTATTATATTTAATACTAATATTTTTTAATAACAATGTTTTATTTTTAAATAATTCAATAAAATTATCGGAAAAATTGTAGAAAAATGAATTACGAAAATATATTTTGAAATAATATTCATATTTATAATCATCGATATCATTGTCAATATTTGCTAGGATTAGTCTATTGGGACAATCAATATGTGTGCCATCAGTAAACCAAAATACAACATTCAATAAGATCTCCGTAATAATTATATATTGATTCAAGTATTCGCTGTTTATTAGTAGTGTTGAAAATTTTGGGTAAAATTTTTTCAATATTTTTTAAATAATAATTAGTTCGTCGCAATTTTTTTATCATAGATTAACATTGATGTTGAAAATGTTTTCAATAGACTAATATCAATATCAATAGCTGGTATTTGTATATAATGTTTGAATTGTATGATTTGTGTTTGAATAGTAAATTGTAAATAAATATTAATAACAGCTACTAATTGCCAAATCATTACAGTTAAACATATTATATATAATAACCAATCAGTTATTGAACGAATAATATGTTTATATTTATGAATTTTTCTAACAATATTATTGTTATTGAAATGAAAATAATATAATATTAAATGAAAATATTTCATAGATTCAAACAATGTGTATACACTGTATCTCCAAAACATACCGATAAGTCCTCCCAATTCACACCAATAAGCTATGGCTGTCATCGACGGTAAATATATTATCGATAGCTTAAAATCTTTTAATATCTGAATATTAATTAATTTATATTTAAATAAATCTATATCTTTTTGACCAATATCTGCTATGTTTTGTATAATTTCATACGTATAGTGATTGCAATCGGGTTTACATTTAGTTAGTAATTCACTATAATTGTAACCAACAATACAATCGGTAATATTATTATTAGCGCTTAGATTATTATAATTATTAATAAGCGATAAAATGTGTGATTTATTATGAATAGGATATTGAATCCAATAGTAATTATAATTACATTTTCTATACTCTCTATCAGTCATTACATTTAACATGCATTCAGTTCGGGATTTTGGTTGAAGTATTAGTCGTCCATCAGTTGATTGTTTGTCGCCATCGATGCTATTGTTATCATAGTTAATGCAATCAGTCTGATAGGGAAACGGTAGGTATTGTTGTAATCGTAAATATAATTTATAAACATATAGTTTATTAGTTAGTTTAATATCATTCATATGCTGTTGAAAATGTGTCGGTTCATTCAATTGATTCAATGCTAGTTTCAATGGCTTCTCATAATCTATAACTATTAATATTTGAGTATTTGACATAATAGCATTTAGTTGATCATAAATGGTAATATTGCTATTACCCTGGTACATTAGCGTCAAACATAGCCTAACCGTATAGATATAGCGCAAGCTATCACCACCAGTAAACTGATCGCACGGTTTCTCAATTGTTCCAGTTATACGACATTGTAAATTGGGCTCAAGTAGTTGACTATTATTCAACAATATTTTTAGCTCCTGTTCCTCAAGACATATGGTTATCGATGGCATAGATTTGGCATCAAATGTATCGGATTTATTGAAATACATTGAAGTGGTTATAGGGTATCGCAAGTAATCAATTGAATGCATACATATGTAAACTGAAAATATTATCAATAATAAAATGTAAATAATTTTGATCTTCATTATAATATTTTGTATTATTTTTTGTTTTTTTTTTGATTTCAATTTTTTGTTAAATATATTAATAATAAAACTATTTTTTTCCTAACAAACACTACCTACAGATACAAAACTACAATTGAATTGCTGTTTATATATATATGTTATAAATATAATGTATTATTTTATTTTTTGTTGATAAAATAATATGCTTTATTAAAAATTTATAGTTAAATATTATTTCTACAGTTTATTTATGTATGAATATTGTTTATTAATATTAATGTATTTTTTCTAGTGTAGAAATTAATTATTTATATAAAATTACTTATTTGTACCAGTAGAAATAATAGTTAGCAAAATAATTAGTTTTTTTATTTTCTATATTTTTATTATTATTATTATTATTATTATTATTATTATTATTATTATTATATATATATATATATATATATAAATAGATAAATATAATTAATGAACAGTAAAATGACACTGATACTAATTGTATTTTTTTAAATACAAATTATTAATTAACTTTTACAAGTTAATACTAGTATAAAACCGTATTATTTAATTAGTAAAATTAATTTTGTTAACTATTTTTAGTACCTATCTATTTCCATAGTTTTTATTATGTAATCAAATTAAACTTAAAAATTATTTTACAATAGTATGCATACTAAAAATATATATATACTGTATATTATATATAACTGAAAATATTATCAATAATTTTAAAATGTAAATAAATTTTTTTAATTTTTTCTTTTTTAAGTTAAATTTTTCAGGAAATTGTTGAAAAATGGTAGTTTATTTTTTTGTAATACTGAATCATTTGATACCCCCACATGACTATAGTTGATTTAATTTTATCATACTGAATTTAATTTTTAATTATGATTTCGTATGTTCGTATGGAAATGCTTTCTAGCATTTTCAACTGGTTTTTTTTAAATTTATAAATTAATCATTTATTTAAATAAAAATTTTAAAATACATAACAACAACAATAACAACAAAAATTATAGCAACCAATCGACATAAACGGGTTGGAAATCCCATTTATCGGGTTGTCCTCTATGTCGGATCCCTTTTACCGATGTTGTCGACCATTGAAATGTCGGTAGCGATTGATTGGTTGGTCCGCTAACAGCAAACATCCTATTAGTTTCAATTAATTTACTTGAAGTTATTTTTGCATCGATAGCACCGCGCGGTCTAAACCCCAGCACAGGTATACTGTAGTAACCGTCGGGATCGTTAAGATCATTGCGGCCGGCAATTGCCAGATCAGCCGAATATGGTGGTCGACAGCCAGGATATCGGGACAATGGATCTGTTGGTGAACTGTTTGATCGCATCAATCGCATCATTGATTGGATATCTCGGACCAGGCAGTGGTCGCGTCTGAATATCCGAGCTCTTGGACTATTAGTGCGGCTAAAATATTGGCCATATTTTTCGACCAATTCAGGGTAACCGGCTCGGCGATAGATATCCTCAAAATACGGTATATTATACGATGACCAGTAATGATCCCGACGTAACATTTCGGTCATATCTTCCGAGTGCATCATATCGGGTAACTGTTCCGTTATCCACAATACATCATCGGGTAATTGGTCGGGTCTGAGGCCACATCGATAGCGATTGTAGTCGACAATCATAAACTGACTGTTATAAGTACCGCTATTATACCGGCCAAACAATTCCGACCATTCACTACCAGATCTGGCCAATCGGTTGGCTACCAATACACGTATAAACTCGGGAACCGTTGAATCGGGTCTGACTCCCGACCATAGTTTACGGTTGTTAAGTATTTCGAATGTCGTTTCCAGGACTACCAGTCCCGACGATAGTATATAAAAGTCGTCGCACGATAGGACAGCACCGGGATATGAGGACATCGACATACATGAGCCGGGAATCAGTGGCTCATTAGTTGTTTCCCGATCTAAATGATAGCCGAAATCATATTTTTTGATTACACGTAACATCGAGTGATAGGTCGACCACATATTATGGCCGACCAATAGATCGGAACCGTCGGCCAACGGTTTGACAATTGCCGAACAGTGATGGCCTTCGCCTAACAGTAGTCGATCGCGGGATTGTTTATCAAATACTTCTTCGAGTACATCCAAATCGGGTATCAGATTCAATAGGAAAACCTTATCCATGGGTTTGATATCTATGCGGACCTCTAGTAGTACTGATTTGTTGCTACCATCACCATCACCACCACCACCACCACCACTACCATTGATGGCCCAATTGTAGCCATCCTGGAGGCCAGTTAGCTGATACAGTACTAGTCCAACACAATGCCAGTAAGGGTTGTTAGCCGTAGTCAACATAGTTGTCATAAATTTGATATTTTTCTCAACAAAATCCTGAAGTTTTTGCTTGTATTCATCATCATCGGCGGTAAAATAACCGTCCAATTTGTTAAAATAGTGATCAGTAATCAATTGATGGGTTAGATAGCCTTCAATTAAGCCGGCATAGTATGCCTGATAACTGTCCGGCCAATGCTGGTTGGTGTGTAACTCTAGTTTAGACCATCTATTTAGTTAATATATATACAGTATATAATAATTACCGGTAATTGTTTAGTAATTTATTAGTAAATATTATATATATATAATTTATAATTATTATCAGTTAACTTATATATAACTGTATCTATTAATAAAAATTTTTAAAATAAAATATAATTTACCCGTTTTGTTGGATAGTATCAACAAAATGTGCCCAAACTATACAATTGCTATTATTTTTGAATATATCTTTATAGACGATATTGTTGTTATCAATTGATTTAATTTCATTATTTTCAATAAAATAAATCATAATTAACTATTATTTATTTTTCTTTATTATTATTAAATAATTAAACTTAATAATTTAATAACATAGATATTATAAAATCGATTTATTATTTTAATATATTTAGTTATGAAAGTAATAATTAAAAAATATTTAGCTATTTTATAAATTTTTTTTGATATATCTATTGAAAATCAATAAATAAATAAATCATAAATAACTGAAAACTTATATCTGTTTTATTTCAAAAATAATTATCATTTTTTCTAATATACTGTAAATATTTGTTCAATAATATCAACAAAAAAACTATTTATTAAAAATAATTATTATTAAATAATTCTAACATTAACAGTACTACAATTTCATTGAACAAAATTTTTTAATAAATATATAAAATAGTTTTTAATTTTTAATATATAGATTCAACAAAAATTGCAATCATTTTATGAATAATAATAACTAAAATAACATTTATTTTATATGAGTAATCATTTCAAATAGAAAAATAAAATATTAACACAAAAATATTAATAAATCTTAATAAATAATATATTTAGCTAATAATTAAAACATTAGTATAGTATTGATAAGAAAAAAATTAATATATATATATATATATTGAAATAGTTTGAATGTTATGACTATAATATAAATAATTTATATATAATTTATCTCAAGTCTAAGTGTGAAAATAGTTTTATTTGTTTGTTTCTATTAATAGAAAGAGAGAGAGAGAAAATAAAAATAAAATTAATACATATATAAAAACAAATATAATTTTCAACAAAAAAACAAAACATTTACTCTGTTTGTTGTAATAGTCATTAAGTCCTGATTTGGTATACGTTTCGGTCTTTTCAATAGACATTTCGTTCAAATTTATTGAATTGTCCACTAAATCGTCGAAACGTTCCGATTGTGGACAACCAACGAGACATAGATATAGACAACGAAATAAACCGGCGATCAGTGGCCACAATGTCAGACACAGGACTAGACTAGACATATAGTACAGCAAATTGACAATTGATTCATCCGATGATTGGTTGTCGACAAATAATCGCCGATTCATGAGTACCGATGAACTGCTGTCAAACTTCAATGGATATAATAGTAAGATAATCGACATCACCGGTAGATATAGACTAAACATCGACTTTAACAGTGAACATAGTTTCTGGCGAAACGATTGTGAAATATCATTTGATCGGTGATTGGACTTTAGGGCCGACCGATAGAAATAGGCTATAAAATTAGTCGAATTAAATGCCAGACAACTGGCCACTGGTACCGACAGTTTAAACAGACATATATTGTCAAACAATGGTAATGTGGACAACAAGTTTGCTAAGAGATTATTATAGAAATACAATAGTGATAACAGATATGATTGAAACATCAATCGCTCGGTTAGTGTAAGCATTGGTAGTACTAGAAAACCGTAAGTCGGATATTGAACGGGACTTTATATATAAATAAATGTAAAGAAAAACAAATATATTAAAAAATATATTATCATTTTTAGATATTTTTTTAAATAATAATAACACATACGTTGCCATCAATTTTGTTGGACATCTATCTGAATGCCAGAACAATGGTCTCATCAATTGAGTCCATAATAGGTCAACACGTGGTCTGACTATTGAATGTTTGACTGCTGTCTGCAACGGCTCTAATCGGATGTATTGGTCGACCAAATAGTTTACTGAATAACCAAATTGTTGATCAGTTACACGTATGCCCTGCAGATAGAAACGGTTAGCACACGTGCGGCTATCGTGAATGGCCCGGACAAAGGTTATAGGCTTTAAACCGGTAGTCTTGTTCAACATTACATGCGATATACCGTTACCGGTATCGATATCCACGCCCGGTATAGTCAACGATACCATTAGTATCTGATTTCTCGTATAGAGATCCAGATATAGACAGTTAGTCTGATTGAATACACCACCCGGTGCTACATATATTGTAATCAAATACTGATAGATAAACAGTTTTTTTTGGCTATTGATATCATCGGCTGGTGTCCGTTGACTACAATACAGTTGTCTGGCTTTTTGTACCGATAGACAACAGGAACTGTATATTATATATATGCAAATTGCTAGACATATTAATGGCACAGTTATGTAATCTATTTCTAAAATCATTGTTCAATCAATTATAAAGTTATAAATAATAAAAACAATATTAAATTTTAAATCAAAATAATATTTCAAATAATAACTAATTATAAATGATTGCAAATAACAATAGTCTCGGTATATAGATATATAACTTTAAATAGACATTGAATTTATTGTTAGTATTATACAATAGTTTCTGTTAAAAAAAATTTCAAATAATTTTTGTGATAAATAATTGCGTGAATTTTAAAAAATCAATTATTGTATTATTAATATATTTAATTAGTATATGTTTTTCAACTGTCATTCATAACCTAATTTATAGTCAAACAAACAAATCAATCGGTGAATGGCCTACAACTACATCCAGTGACAGTTAGATAATATACAAAATCAGTGGTCAGTAGTACAGGTAGTTATAATAGTAGTGGTATATCAATGGCATTGAGACGAATACAACACGAATTACATGAATTGCAAACAAATCCGACGCCCGGCTGTTCAGCCGAACCCGTAGACGATAACCTGTTCAGATGGACGGCCACTATTGACGGTCCCAGCGATACGCCCTACGAAAACGGTGTATTCAATTTGACGGTAGATTTTCCCGATAACTATCCGTTTAAGCCGCCAGTCATCCGATTCGCTACCCGTATCTATCATCCGAACATTACATTCTACGGCGGATGTATCTGTTTGGACACATTAGGGTCTCAGTGGTCGTGTGCACTAACCGTACCCAAAGTCCTGCTAACCATACAGTTGTTACTATCGGAGCCCAACGCTGACGATCCGTTCAATTCGCGGGCCGCCGACCAATACAAACGTAATCGCAAACGATTCAATGAGACCGCTCGCCGATGGACTCAACGATACGCCAAACCTAAGTCCAAACTACTGGTTCAGCAAACGTCGGATGCGATGATGATATCGCCGTCAACATCATCGGCGACGGCGATGGATATGACATCCACAACAACAGCATTGGTTGAACAGCCAGTAGAAGACAGTGGACACGAATCGGGCGATGAAGAAGAAGAGGACACCGATGAGTACTGGAATGATGATGAGGAGGAAGAAGAAGAAGATGATGGTTATGACGAGTCTACTGAAGAGTATTGGACTGAAGATTGATTGATTGATTTCAGTTTAAAAAAAACTGAAGTCTGAAGAAGTAGATGATGAAGAAGAAGATGTTTACCACTTATATATATATATAGTATTTATATGATATGATGTGTCAATCGATACCTTCCACTACTATATGATAGTCTCAAAAAAAATTAAAAATTAATATCTCATTGAAAACTAAAATAATTGATAAATAAAATTTAAAAATAAAAATTTTTTTTGTCTATCAAACCAAATACAATTGTTTTACAATAAAATACAAATTACTATTTTTTTTTTAAAAATTAATTATTTAATTAGTAATTAACTATAAGTTTTTTGTTTTTTTTGTGTTTAAATTTATAAAATTGCAAATTAATTGACTTCCAGTTTAATTAATTAGTTAATAATTTTAGTTAACAAATTGTTATTAATTTAGGTATACATACAAAAAAAATAGTTTAAGAAACTTTTCACAAAAATATAACTTAATATGATATAATAAATTGAATAATTAGTTTTTATTTATTATAATAATAATAATAATAATTATTATTATTATTATTATTATTATTATTAGTACATTATTTTAATTTATATTATATTTTTTACCCCTAAATTATTATTCAATACATTGCAATTAATATCATATTTATAATTAATTTTATTACTATTCAAAAAAAAAAAGAAAACAAATAATATCTACTAACAAAATATTTAAAATATATATATCGATAATTTAATAAAAAAAATTACAATTTTTGAATTACGTTAATTATAAAAACTTTACTAAACAAACAAGTTTTAAAAAATTAAAATAAAACCTAAAGTATTTAAGTAATATATTAGTTAAAAAAAAATTTTAAGCACATAATTTTGTTGAATTAATTAATTAATTTTATTAATAATTATCAATTTATTTATTTAATTAATTTCTAAATTAAGTATTAATTAATTATTAATTATTATTTATTTTTTAAAATTAATTATTAAAATTTAAAAAAAAAACATAATTAAATGTATAGTTTTTTTTTTGTGATACTGTTATTACAGTGTACAGTATATTTGTGTATATATTTTATTTGTTAGCCAATCAGCGATCGACTTGTAATTCAAAAATATACTGTATATATACAAACATAACATTATTTTTATTATACATTAAGTGTTTAAAAAAAAAAAAATCAAAACAAATAATAATTAAAAACATTATTATTATTATTATTAGTGAAACACAACATAACTATTGACTGATTTGATTGCAAACAATGACCGCAAACAACATATCGGCGGCGGCGGCGGCGGTCAACAACAACAAGTGGCCACTGGACGAGTTATGGGCCAATCGGTACGAGACACAGTTGGCCACAATCACTGGTTGCCGCAGTGGCGGTGCCGATGTCACCGTCGCCAAAAAGTTTACAAGTTTACGGCAATTGTTGGCCACTGTACGGACGGCCACCGACAGTGAACTGAGCGACAACGAGTTCAATGTCTACGGTATTATCGATGCGGTCAACGGTCACAATGAACTTCATCGTAAAGTACATATAATGGATCCGTCGGTAGCCGTACCGGTCACTGTTGTTATCAACAATATTACCGCTTATACTAATATTGGCGTCAAAAACATTATCCGATTGACCGATATTTCAATTGTCAGCTCGTCATCGTCGTCGGCCAGTAAAGTATGTATCGATCGATCGGTCAATCATTTTTCGGTAAACTACTTGTCCAACTAATACCAATTTTTTTTTGGTCAAGGATTTTGTGGTCAACGAGCGGCGAA
This sequence comes from Oppia nitens, assembly GCF_028296485.1. Classification (NCBI taxonomy): domain Eukaryota; kingdom Metazoa; phylum Arthropoda; class Arachnida; order Sarcoptiformes; family Oppiidae; genus Oppia; species Oppia nitens. The sequence continues at coordinate 728,615 of NW_026533206.1, forward strand.
ATTTTGCCCAATTTTATGCCTTTACGTACGATTACGAACCTCCGACCACAACAACAACAACAACAGTGACCAACAATTTCAATATTTTTGCTGCGAATACTCATACGGCCTACCAGTCGGACAAATTGGTCGCCAAACTACTGGAAGAATGGTTTGCCCAGACATTCATTGCCCGAAATCGTTTGGATAAGCTGTTGATAGATCCGTCATCGGCGACGACGACGACGGAGGCGGCGGCGGCTGTGACCACCTCAACGGACACCACATCTAACAACAACAACAGTAATTCAATTAGCATTCGTTACGTAGACTTTGCCTGTCGTGTCATAGCCTCACAAGTGATGAAACAGAGTATCCAATTGACAGTATCGGACGGCACTCGACCCGATGTCAACGTACACAACCAGTACGGCAGCGCTGATATCCAACAACTCAATTGCGGCGGCGGTATTACCGATGGTGATCAGCAGCAGCAGCAACAACAACAACCGGTGGCCAGCAATCGTTTTCATAGGCTAAACACTGATGCCGTACTATCGGGCGGCGGTCTGGACGCCCGTCGACTAGTTTACGTAAACATCTGGAAGAATAGCTCCAATCAGCACAACGATCACTATAACTGTGCCGAAAGTCTGACACTATTGAATGGCGACGATTTGGTCATTATATTCAATGTCGAAGTTTTCAGATCCGTTGATGACCAGCGACAAGTGAAACTACATCTCCGATCGGGTCGTCACTACGGGAAAGGCATACGCAAAGTGTCCAGACTAAGTGTTTTGGGTCGTCAGCTGATGAAAGTAATCAAACAACGAGAAAGAACTGGTGATTATAATCAACAACAACAACAACAACAACAACAACAAGAACTATCATATGATGAAGTAATGGACACCACAATCTCTACTAATCGGTTGCGATATCGTCGACAAAAAGTAGGTCACGTTGTTGTTGGTGGCGGTGGTGGTGGTAGTGGTAGTGGTAGTGGTGTCCGACACTCTACACCGAAGACTCCGAAACAGATAACAACAACAACAACAACAGCATCAACTAATCGTACTGTTTGTCAATTGGTATCCGATTTGCCAGTAATTAATGAATTACTAGCGCTGGGCTATCGACACGTTCAGGCACTATATCGTCAGCAACTGGTCGAGCAATTGTATCCCCGAATTGAACGCACAGACGGCGACGACGACTATAAATACAATGTGAAGACAATTGAAGAAGTTTTGGATCGTATGCGACAGGAATGGTGTCGATTACCGCCGATACCAACAGATATGATAGCTTATCAATCCATGGATCGGTGTATCAAAATCAAGGATCTGTTGTTAACTCCCGATGACGATGTCGACCAACTGTTTGTCATTAGAGCCAAAATACTGGACATACGGCCAAAATCAGTGTTTCCGACCGATCAGTTTGTTTTACTCAAATGCATGGTCTGTCCATACGTTGCGACCGTTTGTCGCCACACCCGTCAATACGAACGTGACTTATGGTCACAGCGACAGCTACTTGAATGTCCCGATTGTCGTAACGATTCGGAAAAAATCTCACAATTGATACACTTGTTTGCCATTAGTTTTTTGATCAGCGATGCTGAGGACGACGACAACGATGTGAATAATCAATTGAATGTTTGTCTAACAAAAGACAGTGCCGTCTCAGTGTTCGGCGGTGTCCGACCCGAACGTCTACTCATCGCAGCCGACAACGACGCGGCGGCTATCGGTGTCGACAATACATTGTTCGCCATTTGCCAGATGTCTGACCAGAACAATGGCATCGATTGGGTGATACGTAAGACCCGAAGTGGTGGTGGCGGCGGCGGTGGTGGTGTTGATGGCGGCCGACCCGACAACAAAACCGTTCATCAGGTCATAGCATTGGCACCGATACATACATTTCCACTGTAGTAGTAGTACCGGTAGTAATCATATCTCATTAATTTATATATATATATATAGATATACAGTATTATATCATTTTTAATACAATGTATAGTATTATAAATTTTTTTTTGTCAATAATTATTATTATATTATATATCAATTCATATTACCGTTTTTAACCACATAACTTGCCATATCAATTTTAAAAATTAATTAAAAGTGTCATAAAGGTATGGAACTAATTACCACTAAACCTGCCATACCCTGGAAGATAATGCGATAACTAAAATAACCGAATGGCAGTAAATGTGATAACTGGTATCTACACTACTATAAGTGTTTTACAGTAAATATCTAAATTTAGTTATAATTAATTAAATATATGATCAATCAATAAATAAATAAATAATTTAATATTATAGGATCGATCTATAATTAATAAATGATCGATCAATACTATAAAATTAATAATCAAATATATAATAAATTTAATTCGCATTAATAATCGCATTAAATAATGATAAAAAATTATGAGTGGCATGAATTTGACACATAATAAAAACTTATAACATGGCTGGGATTTTGTGCCCCTAAATCTAGCAAATTCCAGGGGAACCAATTACCACGAAACCTGCCACTTATCGCATTACCTTCCATGCCAAATTATGTGCGCAACAACGGTAATTACAAATCAAATGTTTATATGTAAAAAACAAATATTTTTAAATTATTTATTTTTGTATGTAATTTTGTTGTTAATGTAAAATTGCACAAATAATAATAAAACAACTATAAAAAAAATATTACGATAATTGAAAATAATACAAAAATTTCTACAACTAATTAATTAATTAATTATTAGTTAATAAAATAGTAATAAAATTGATTTTTAATAATAATTTGAAGAATTTCAAAACCGAAACTGGATTTATTTTACCTATAAATCTATAAATAATTTATAAACTAAACTAAAATATTTTAAAATTATTATAACTTTTAATATTAAATAAAGTTATTTTTGTTAACTTTTAATTTAATTATAATTACAAGTTTTTTTAAATTATCATTTTATGTTTATATACAGTATATAAATTTATATATTGTACTGTATATACAATTATATCATTTTTAGTGGTTTTTATATTATTAAAAGTTTTTTTTAAATACTTTATTAATACGATATTAATTTTTATAAGTTATCAGATTTAAAAATAATTTTTGAATTTTTATGTATATAGTGTATAAATTTATGTTTGTTAATATATATATATATATATATAAATTTGTTAATTTATCATCAATTTTATAATAATAATATAGTATTATTTTTATTATTAACTCCCCCCCTTCCCCCATTTGGAAATACCCAATAATGTTATAAATGTACTGGGATATAACTTATTGATAAATAAATAATTTTTTTTTTAAAAAAAAGTTTTAATTACTTTAGACAATATATTAATACAAATATTGGTATTTTTAATGTACCTGTAATTAAGAAATTTTTTTCAAATAATTACTTATACAAAACAAACAAACAAATAAATTAATTAAAACAAACATTTATTTATGATAACTAATATCAAATTTTGTTGTTGTTGTTGGATTTTTTTTTAATTATTATTATCATTGATAGGGGTTTGAAAATAAATAACTTATTAAATAATTAAATAATTTTTTTTTTTTAAATATAAACTTTAATGCACTTACAAATTATATAATTATTACTTTTATTAAGCTGTATATTAATATAAATTAATATATAATTTATATATTATCTATAAAAAACAAAATTATTATTAATTTTGTTTACATTTTAAAAATATTTTTTAATCTATCTTAATTTTAATATCTCATCAATTTAATAATAATCAAATAATTAAATAAACACTCACTCACTCATATACACATACACATACACATACACATACACATACATACAACCACATACACATACACATACACATACACATACACATACACATACACATACACATACACATACACATACACATACACATACACATACACATACACATACACATACACATACACATACACATACACATACACATACACATACACATACACATAAACATACACATAAACATACACATACACATACACATACATACAACCACATACACACATAAAGTTAATAAATACATTATATTATTGTAAATATTTAAATATGCCTCAATAATAATAATAATAATAATAATAATACTGTACTATCTATAATAATCATTGACTAATAAAATACCATTAATAATTATAGTTTATAATTGATTAAATAAATGATTATGGCCTTGGTCATATTAACAACAACAACAAAAAACAGTGTACAGTCACTAGTATAATCAATAGATAATTTGCCACTAAATTAATGATAACTTTTTACATTATATAGTCCGATATATTCCGATATATTAATAGAGTTATAAAAGTTTATAAAAATTTATATCAATAGTATAGTAATATTTAATAATAATAATAAATATATATTTATCTATTTTGTACTAATATTTTACTTGACTTTTGAACCATTAATTGATAGGAAATTTATTGACAATAAATATTTTTATGTTTCACTCAAAATAAATATATATATATATCTATTACTAAATAATTTACTGAAACATTCAATAATAATAATAATAATAATAATAATAATAATAGATTCATATGTCTTATTCATTCATTCATATAATTCAATCATAAGTTTTTTTTAGTCCAACAAAACCAAAAAAAAAACACGACATTTGCTATTAATAAATATGTGATAAAAATAAATTAGTTGTAAATATTTATTAATAGTTAAATAATAATTGTTGCTATAATACTGTAGTAGTAATAATAATATTAAACTATATATTGGTATATATATATTCATATATTAAACTATTTAATTTTTTTTTTTTTTGAATATAAAAACATTGAACAACATTTTGTTTTTAAATTACTTAATTTTAATGTGCAGTTTTATTCAAGTTTTTATTTAATATATATAAAAAAAATGATTAATAATTATAATAAATATGTAGTGATAATTGAAAAATAATGCTATCACTAAAAAACATTATATGATAGCAACAAACAAAAAATTTTCATTAAAAATTTTTTAGTTTAATATTATTATTATTATTATTTTTTAAAATTGTGTTTTTATATTAGCTAATTAATTAAAAATTATATACTTAATTTATTTACAATTATTATATAGTAATTATTTATATATATATTATTAATATAGTTAATTGATTTAACAATTATTGTTTTTTTGTTGTTGTATTAATAATAATAATAATAATAAAATGAGTGATAAATCAACAAATCATAGACACAATTATGAAAAACTTTTAGGCAATGATTATCAGCCAAAGTTCAAAAATATTCGTGAATATCATACCATCGATAGTGATAATAATGAAAACAATGAAAAACACGACGATATCACCGAAAGTGGTAACTAATTACTTATTATAAACATACAACTGGTCTCTAATAACCAACTGATCCCTATATCTAACTGATCCCAATATCTAACTGATCCCTATATTTAACTGATCCCTATATTTAACTGATCCCTATCTAACTGATCCCTATCATCTAACTGATCCCAATATCTAACTGATCCCTATCATCTAACTGATCCCAATATCTAACTGATCTCTATCATCTAACTGATCCCTATCATCTAACTAATCCCTATCATCTAACTAATCCCTATCATCTAACTGATCCCTATCATCTAACTGATCCCAATATCTAACTGATCCCTATCATCTAACTGATCCCAATATCTAACTGATCCCAATATCTAACTGATCCCTATCATCTAACTGATCCCTATCATCTAACTGATCCCTATCATCTAACTAATCCCTATCATCTAACTAATCCCTATCATCTAACTGATCCAATCATTTATTTTTTGTTGATTGATAGGCTTTACCTTACGTCTGGAAGAATCGGATGACATGACTCTGAATGAATGTTGCGTTTGGTTTGGTCAGCGATACTTTACCCGCGAAAAACTGCGCCGTCGGCTACCGTTTATCGATTGGTTGCCCCGGTATTCGCTGGCCGATCTCAAAGGTGACATCATTGCCGGCCTGTCGGTAGCGTTTACAATAGTACCGCAGGGGCTGGCACTGGCCGTTTTGGCCGGTTTGCCCGCTCAGTACGGCCTGTATACGTCGTTTATGGGCTGTTTTATCTATGCCCTGCTCGGCAGCTGTAAGGACGTAGCCGTAGGGCCGACATCGATAATGGCCATTATTATAGCGCCGTACGTAATGAGCGGCGGTATCGAGTATTCAATAATCTTGGCCTTTATGGCCGGTTGTATACAACTGTTGTTCGGTATACTAAACCTGGGGTTTATTGTCGACTTTATTAGCTATCCGGTAATATCATCGTTTTCATCGGCCGCTGCCATCACTATAGCCGCCTCTCAATTGAAACTATTGTTCGGTATGCACTACTCGGCCAGTCGTTTCCCGGATACAATGTACAAGTTTTTCCATAGTATGACTACCGCCGATATTAACTGGTGGGACACACTGATGGGCTGCCTGTCCCTACTGTTCCTAATACCAATACAATTGGCCAAAGATTTCCGATTCAAAGATACCCGAAATTCGCCGAAGAAAAACACAAGTAGTAGCAGTAGTAGTAGTAAACATCGGGAAAATTGGTACACTTTTCTGAACGGCCTATGGGTTATGACTGTTACCGCCCGTAATGCCATTGTTGTTATTGTTGGCGGTTTTATAGCCGCCCTGTACTACCAATCGGATATTGATGTTGACGGCGGACAACAACATCGCATTACAATGACTGGCCAAATACGGACAGGACTACCGCCGTTTCAGTTGCCGCCGTTTTCCATTCAACAGCAGCAGCAGCCGATGGTCAACAACAACAACACTACTACTACTACTATTAGCGCCGATATTGAATTTGGCCAAATATTTTCGGATCTGGGAACGGGTGTGTTTGTAGTGGCACTGTTGGGTCTAATGGAATCGGTAGCCGTAGCCAAAGCGTTCAATACCAACAAATTGGACGCAACTCAGGAAATGATAGCCATCGGTATGTGTAATATCCTGGGGTCGTGTTTCGGTGCATTTGCCGCAACCGGCAGTTTTTCACGATCGGCAGTCAACCACAACAGTGGCGTACGGACACCGTTTGGAGGGGTAATCACCGGCAGTCTAGTACTGTTGGCGTTGAGTACATTGGCTCCGTATTTCCAGTATATACCGCAGACAGTGTTGGCCACTATTATCATTACGGCTGTCATATTCATGTTGAGACCATTGGATCCGTTCCTGATATGGAAGACCAACAAAGTTGATGTACTGCCCTATGTATCGACATTTTTTGTTTGTCTAATACTAGGCCTTGAATACGGTATAGTTGCCGGTATCGCCACATCGGTAATGATATTGTTATATCAAATGGCCAGACCTAAGGTCTATATAGTGATGAAGTCGACACCCGATGGCTATCCATTCCTATACGTCAAACCCGATCGAAGTGTATTTTTCCCGTCAATTGAATACATGAAACTCAAGATCAATAAACAACTGCCCGATAGTAATGAGTTGTCGTCAAAGATTGCCGTTGTCTTAGATGGCGAACACATGTTCAGAGCTGATTCAACATTTGCATTGGTATTTGAAAATTATTTTATATTATTTTTATTGAAAAAAAACTATTGTATTTTAGTTTACATAAACACTGGGGGGTGAGGGAGGGGTGGGGGTTAAATGTGAGTACCCCTTTAAGGGGCAATTTTCTAAATATATTGACTTTTATATAAATTATTATACATTTTATATATATATATACAGTATATATAATTATTATACTATATATATTACATTTATTAAAAATGTAATGGGGCTGTATAAATATAGTGGGGGTCTATAAATATAGTGGGGATGTAATAAATATAGTGGGGGTGTAATAAATGTATAAATTTTTAAATTATCGCAACAATGTGTGTTAATTGTGAACAAATACGGTATCATTTTTTTAAAAAAAAAAAGTATACTAAACATGATTTAATTTTAATATTTAATTTAATTATTATATTATTTATTATTTACAAACAAACACATACAGGGAATCAAAAATATGATAACAAGTTTAAGCGATCGACGAGTTTTGACCATATTTTACAATTTACGTAAAACGGTTTTCCGTGCCGTCCATGGAGTGGGTATACCGGCCAACGAGTTTCATAATTGTCTCAATGAATCTCATGTCTACCAATTGATTCAAACGCATAACAAGTGTCGGGTATTGAGATCGCAATCAAATGTCGAAACATTGGTATCGACGATGTCGTCGACAATCAATACTAGTCTATATCATCGTAACGAACATTGGATATCACAGTCGACTCAGGCCTACTGAGACCAGTTGGTGTGGGGAATGGGATGTATGAATGGATGATTGATTGTCACTATTTTGTCACTGCCATAACCAGACGTTGTTTTAATTGTTTTATAGCTATAATAACCCGATTTTTTTATAATTGTTTTTATTGAATACTATTATTTAATATATTTTGTAATGTAATGTATATTTAAATAAAAATATTTTTTTTAATTGTAATTTTAGTATTATTTTTAAAAATAATTCATTATTTTATATAAATTATATTACGTTAATACTAGCATAGTAATAATAGTATATATATTCAATATATATATTGAAAATATGTAAAAAAATTTATGATTTCATGCTATCAATTAAAAAAAAAATTATAATTAAAATTTAATAAATAAAAACAAATTTTGTCTAATTGATATAATTTTTTTAATAAATAATATATAGTATATATTATATACAGTATAATAACTTATATTAAACCCTTTTTATTTTGGTTTTTTGTTTGGAAAATATTTTTTAATAAAAATAAAACTTATAATTAATAAATAATAGTGAAAATAAAAAAAAACACATAAAACATATCATTAAAAATAAATTAATAAATACATATTTAACTATAGATACCAAAAAAATATAAAATATTTCAAATTTAAACAAACAAAAAACTAAATTAAATTTTTGTTAATCAATTGAACCAAATTGTATGACCCGTACGGAATGGTAAGGCATACGAAACAGTAGTTTCTGGACAATCGACTTAATTTGTGTCCAATAGGTATGTCTGGTGGCTATCCATACGTACTGCAAGTTTGACCCGTGTTTATCAATGGCTGCCTTGACTTGACGGCCAATCAGATTGCCGTTGTCGTCGAGCACCGGGCCATAGATGACCAGTCGTTTCAATGCTGGCAACTGTACTAAACCGGACCAAACCGACTGGCCATCGATAACCTGACTAAACAAACAACTGTTGACGGATAGCGACTGAATACGCGGAATGGTTTGATGGATATCGACAAAGAACTGCCGATTGGCTATCAATCCAAATAGTTTACCAACAAATCGCAAGTCGGTCATCAGTGGCCAACAATTGCCGATCAGCTGCAGCCGTGATTTCATATCATCGGTTAACTGGTGTTCGGCTAATACAATGTCCATCATTTGGTTTTGATTGTCGCCGATTGTCTGCATTTCCAATCGTCTCAATTGATTCATTTGTTTAATACCAGCGAATGTCTGGACAAATGATTCAATATTGTCACCAGTCTTCGGATAACTGATTCGTAGACACAATCGTCTTAATTGGCGACAATTTCTAGCAATCAGTTCCAATGGATCGCCAATCGATTGATTCAATTTTAGCTTTTGTATCGCAAGTTGTCGAAGACATGTCAGACGCGATATCTCTGTCAGCGATTGATTTACAAAATCTTCTTCCACTTCTTCCATGTCGTCGTCGTCGTCGTTGTCGACAATATTCGATAGACAATCAATAGACAGCTGTTTGAGGTGTCGACTGTTACCGTCGATGAACGTCTGAAACCTGTCGACATCGAGTCGCTGACATCGAAATGCATGCAATCCGGTAACCATTAGTTGGTTGTCGACGTCGAAAACATCGGCAATTCGGTCAACACTTAGTTGTCTTAATCGGCGAAACTGTTTCAGCCATGGCTTCGGTTCAGTCGAATAACTCAATGACATATCCAGTGAACGAATCAAGTGTTGAACCGGTAGTACAGTGTCCGCCGCGGCCGCCGTCAACCCAACTGACTGCTGATCAGCCATACTATGGACACAATAGCCATCAATGCGCCCGAGTTTTGGCCACAATTGTTGCCAATTGTCCAGAATTGCTGACATTATAGCTGCCGATAACAGCTTATCCGATCTGTACTTTAGATTTCGGACATCAATTGAACAAATTTGCGGCAATTTTTTCATCAAATGTTTCCGAAATATTTCCGACAAACTCTGACAACATTGACAATGGTTTGTCGGTTGTTGTTGTTTTGCTAACTGATCCAGTAATCTGTTTGTCAGTTTAATATGTCCGAGACTACGGATACCCGACCATTGAAACTGTTTGGATACCGATTCGTATCCGATTAGATCAGTAATCGGCAGATAATTGACGATCAATTCGGCCAAATCATCGCCAAAACTGTCAAACGAATCACTGTTTCGACCATTTCTTCTTTGTTTTTTGTCATTTGATTTTTCTTCGGATGACATAACTGACTGATTGATTGATTGATTGATTGATTGATTGATTGTCCGATTGATTCAAATTAATTGATTTTGTTATGCAATTGTTTTCAACAACAAAAAAAAACTGTTTTTCTATTATTACTTTAAATCATTTAGAAATAATGTATTTTTTGTGTGTTTTTCACGTGAAATATAAATCATTTTTTTTTGTTATTTTTTTTTGTTTTTTGATTATTTGTTTTAACACTTTTTTGATTTCAATATTTGACAAAAAAAAACATCTATAGAAAGTAAAATACATGAAATAAAAGTATCTATAAATTCAATTAGAAATAAAATTAATTGATTTTTTTATATATATAGAAAATTAGTGATATTTTTGGAGAAATTGATTATTTTTTCGGAAAGTAAATGCATTTTATGGGAAAAAGTGATATTTTTGTAAAAATATGAATAATTTTAGGATAATGTTAGCTATTTTGTGAAAATTGTATTTTTTAAAAAAAATTTGTTAATAAGTATTGTAAATGAAAAGTCATAAAACATTAAAATTTTAAAAATAATTACTACTACTACTACTACTACTACTTTACAAAAATAATTAAAAATTTAGCCGAAATTTTTATTATACTGTAATAATAATTAATAATTTTAATGTTTGGATATATTAATTGTTTTCAATTATTCAATCATTTATTTTTTTTAAAAAAAATAATAATTATCAAACATTTAAAAAAATTTTTTTTAATTTACTTAAATTATATATACAATTGTAATAATAATAAAACAGACACTTTAATAGTGTATACAATAGTTATTATATATCAATAGTAATAAAAATTATAGAAAAAAATATAAAATAATTTATT